>NW_009698284.1:129887-137271 GCF_000703405.1 Apaloderma vittatum
AGACAGTGTCTTCATTTTTCTTCATGGTCACCTGCTCCTGAATTTATTTCTTGTATGTTTCCTTTTTATGTTTAAGCTTAGTCAGAATCAGCTTGTTCACTCATTTAGGCATCCTGCTGTTTTTGTTTGATTTCTTTCTTACCAGGATAGATTGTTCTTGATCCATGAATACTGAACAGCTGTCCTGTACCTTCCATTTTTCTGGGACCATGTTCCTTAGGATTCTTCCAAACAGGTCCCTAAACAGGCTAAAACCTGCTCTCATCCAGGACCGAGATTCTGCTGTTTGCCTTGCTCCCTCCTTTTAGGATTACGAACACCACCTACAGTCAAGGCTACTTCCAACTTTCTCATCTCTGACCAGTGCTTCTTGTTAATAAAGATGAGGTCCATCCGAATACCTCCCCTCATTGTCTCCTAGACCACCTATATTATGCAGTTGTAATCAGTGTACCTCAGAAACCTTCTGAATTGCTTATGCCCTGTTGGGTTGTCACTCCAGCAGATATCAGGATTGTCAAAATCCCTCATGATGACCAGGGCTTGTGAACACGAGTCGTCTTCTGGTTATCTGAAGAAAGCTTCATCTATCTCTTCTTTCTGGTGAGATGATCTATAGGAGGCACTCACAATGACATGTTAGATTCCCCTCCAATCCTTATCTACAAGCTGTTAGCTGGCTCAGCCTCTGTTCCTAGACAAGCAGGGCAATTCTCTCTTTGTCTTCCCCAATGAGAAGAGGAATTTGGTTTTGTGATTTAAAATATAATTTGTTCTGCTCACCTATATACAGTTATTGAAGTTAACTGTCTAACAAAAGTATTAAAAATGCAAACCAAAATCCTGATCCAAATGACTAACTTAGGTCTTCATCACTAAGTCCATCAAAGTGTGTACTAACATATGTTCTTCCACATGCAAACACACACATAAATTAAAACAGAAATAAGAAAGTCTGAGTGACATTGCTTTCTGAAATGTTTAGGGCAGCAGATAGGCACCTACAACTTCTCTGGACAACCTGTTCCAGTGTCTCACCATTGTCATAGTAAAGAATTTCTTTTTTATATCTAATTTAAACCTACTCTCTCTCAGCATAAAACTATTGTCCCTCATCTTATCACTACAAACCTTCTCAGAAGTGGTTCTATCAGTCTTCTAAGTCCCTTTGAGGTATTAAAAGGTCACAATGTCTAGCCAATAATATGCATAAAATGAAGCCAGAGCTACATTAGTTTATCTAGTAGAATCCTAATGAAACCGAAGCTGATCTCAGAAAAGCAAAATTGGTTGTAATTTTTTATCATCTTAAATCCAGACAAACCACTATTACCAGAAAAATGGAAGTTGGTTAAAACAACTGGGGTGTAGGATAGGATGAAAAAAATGGAAGAAATGTAAGGGTTTAAATAAACTTGCTAAAGTAGCCATTCATGGCTTCTATAATGCTAAAATAATCAAACAAAAAAAGCTTTTTTTTTTTTTTAAGTGATCAGCTGAAGTCAATAACATGTTGTAATTAGGTGGAGACAAAAGCTCTGGATACATAAGTCCCAAATCTTCTGTTTTCAGGGTGGCAATAAAATGAAACAAAAAATCCCCAAACAAACAAACAAACAAACAAAACTTCCATCCATCTTTCTCTTCACCTGAGGTATGACAAGGCAAAGTCTAAAGTTTAGTCTACAGCATCATGAAGCGAATTGTTTCAAAGGACCTCCCTGTAGACCATAAATGTGATATCTGATCACAGAATCATAGAATACCAGGTTGTACGGGACCTCAAGAATCATCTGGTCCAACCTTTCTTGTCAAAAGCACGATCTAGACAAGACGGCCCAGCAGCCTATCCAGCTGAATCTTAGAAAGTGTCTGTAGCTGGGGAATCCACCACTTCCCTGGGGAAAATATTTAGTGTATAATTGTTCTCATTGTGAAAAATTTTCCTCTTGTGTACAGACAGATTTTTCCCAGGGAGATTTTTATTGTCTATAGGTTATTGTTATAATACTGAAGAACACAAAACATTCATAGCATTCTAAACAATGTGAACATTATGAAAAATTTGGGTTAGTAAGCATGTCAACTTGTGAATAATATTCTTGCTTTCTGAATATACTGGTATATTTTGATGTCTTTTTTTTGTATGTAATTTTAGAATAACTAAATTAGTTTAGCACTTATTTTGAAGTTGGAGATAGAATTCATATAAGAAATCTTAAGTTCCTGAAGTTAGATGTCTAAAATTCAGATAGGCATCCTCGTTTTCCATTGCAATCAATAAAGAGAAATGAGAATATAGTTTCTGAGCTCATATGAGCATAACTGAGCATATATGGTGTCTATGTCATTCTGAAATTTATGTCTAAATGTCTGGGAAAATCTTATTTTCAAGGAGATAATTTAGCTGCTCAAGCATATTCATCTACTGCCAAATGAAATTTTCTAAGCCTACAAGGCATCCATGACACTTGGAATAGCTGACACATAGGTGATAGAAGAGCTGTACTTATGGACCAGCAACTAGAGGTCAGGTATAATGATCAATGACATATAAATAATGCTGAAAATCTACAGAAGTTAAAACCCTCATTATAAGGGCAAGATGGCCAGAATACAAAATCCTCTCAAATGAAATGGATGTCATACCTAGTAACCAGAGCAAGGAAGAAAGCTTGGGACAGCTATTAGCACGGGGATTTTGAGAGAGGAATAATTATTGAGAAAATAGGATGGAATCAGGTTGTAGAAACTAGAAAACTGCAAAAATCTCTCTGGATAGATGGTCCCAGATGATTTACCAGGAGTATCATAACTTTTTTTACCTATTTTTATAACAGCATCCTCTCTAGGGTGCATTTGTAAATAAATAATCAGTCTCAATACTGTATGTGAAAGAGAAACACGCAAAAATATCAGTGGTTAACTGGATCTACTAAAATAAGTGGAGCAAGCAGATCTTTTTTAATTAAATAAGTATTTTCTGAGGTGTTTTTTAAAAAAAAAACCAAAAACAAAACGAAACACAACACAACAAACCCTAAACCTTAGTTTAAGTTGTATCAGGATTTTTGGATCCAAAGTTTGAATTTTTCACAGTATGACTATTATGGCTACATGAAATCTGTAGAAATTTTAAGTACTATTTTAAACACCTCAAAGTTTTAAATATTTTGACAAGTTACCTTTAAATATGAAACAAATTTAGAATATATGATACTTTTCTTGTGTAAAATTCTAATGAGGATAGACTTAATGATCATTTTACAATAATGACATAGTATTAGTCATGAATTTCCAAGTAAATTAGTCTATTGCAATCAAATTGTGATGGACTCTACACTTTGACCAACTTTATTCATATTTTGCAAAAAAACCCATACCTGAACACTGCCTATGTTCATTCGATTAAAACTAGCACAGTTATCCCCATTCATGCTATGAAGAGTTGCACAGTTTACTGTAGACATTGCCTTTGGATGTGACTACTTTGGGAGAATTGAGAAAATAAATTCAAAATACAGTGAATTTTAAGTGGATTACTTAAACTAGATTAGCTCATATCAAAAGAAATTGAATTTATTTAAATAAATGAAGTAGTCCAAGTAATACACTCTACAGTATATTAATAAAATTGTTTAGAGTGGTTAAATTAACTTTTTTTCCTGAAAGACCCTAAATGCACAAGTCTTTAAAGTTTAAGACAACCAGCATTCAATACATGACACGTCAGAAGTCTCAGCTGCCCATATCTGTCTATTTAAATCTATAGAGCTACATATTGAAGTCTAGTGTATGAAGTATAAATATAAACATTTGTTTATTATTATCATTAAATATTAAATACAAGGCGGCAAATTACCTAACTGAGAAAGTTTTATTTGATTCTATTAAATACAAATCATTCTAAGGAAAAGACACACAGTTCAAACAATTACTAGTTAGGAATTTCCTGCCATGAACATTTATTAGCATTGTTTCTGAAACAGAGCAAGAGAATTACAGCACATCCTGTTGAACTATGCAACATTTCATTTGTATTTTGTGTCACTCCATAGGTGTAAAGAAATTGCTTCAGGGTACCTTGTAACACTGACAATTTTTTGCATAGCAAGCAAGCAAGGCTGAATAGTTCAATATACAAGAATAGCATTGATTCTGCATCTTAGTAAATCAAAAGGCATGTACTAGAACTTTATTACAACAAAATCCCCACATTTTCAGTTTTCTTTGACTTCTATATTCTTCCATTCCACTCTTAATATATCAGACAGATGCACAAAAAAGTTGTCAACATGAAAACCTTGTCTCCTAATCTCATCTCAGTCTTTTTATATGCTGAAAAATGAGGCCTTCCTGTCAGGTTTGCTGGCAGAGATAGAGATGCAATCATCCCACTGGCCCCACAATTCAAAAAGAAAACCACACAGACTGGGGAGGCTTCATGGGAAGGCCACGAAGATAATCAAAGAGCTGGAAAACCTGTCCTATGTGGAGAGACTGAAGGAGTTAGTTTTCTTCTCCCTCATCACAGTATTCCAGTACTTAAAGGGCAGATACAAAGAAGATGTAGGCGCTCTTCACAAGAAGTCACATGAAGATAGAGGGAAACGAATACAAGTTGCTCTGGGAGATGTTTCATCTCAATATAAATAAAGGAATTTTTCACAGTAAGAATAGTTAATCACTGGAACAACCATCCTAGGGATATGGTAGAGTGCCTGTCGGTGGAGCATTTCAAGATGCAATTGGATAGGATGCTTGTTAATCTCATTGAGGTAATCTTATTGAGGTTCTCTGTCCCACAAAATTTTTCAAACCTAGGCTATTCTATGATTCCATGATTCATTGTGCTTTCAAAATTCTTTGAAGTTTTTAATGAGGCACTATACTAGTATACTTCATCTAGACACTTAAAATGGGTACCAAGTGGCTAAGGTTGTTTTGAATCTATTTTTACCTGTTATACATATTATACATATTTCTTTGTTGTTTCTTAATCTATTTCCAACAAATAGAATGAGAACAACACCATTTAGCCAACTTTCATTAGCTAACACTAAATATGTCGGTTTGACACTGTTTAAGTGAAGCTGATGCCATTGTCACTAAATGTATTTGTACTTTTTCTGTAAACATGCTAAATAAAAAATTATCCTACACCAATGACATGTGATTTCTGAAAGATCTCAATTCAAAATAAACATTCTCATATTTAACTGTATTTATCTTCCATGTCAAATTTAATTAATTCACTATATAGTTTTTAAATTACTTTACTGGAGTCTTTAGAATTTGCTATGATTTTTTATTTCTCTGTAAGCAGTCTCTTAAAACAAATATTCCTTGGGGCTGATATATATTTTAATTGCATATAATTATATATATTGGAATTTTATTTATATTTTAAACACTTTTCAATGTGTTTTAGATCCAGCATTTTCTCATTTTAAATAATTTACCCATTTTAGACCTCCTTTTAAAAGCAATTTGAAGGTTATTTTCTTTAGATGAGCATTGATTGTTCCAGATTTTATTTTACTCCAGATTTTTAAGTTTCTTAAATGGAAACTCTAGGTCTCATCTGTTTCACTTAAAAAAAACATTGACCTCACAGCCTTAGCTTCAATTTCCTTTTCTGCCTTTAACAATTAGTCATTAATAGTACAGAAGGTTTAACACATATTTTTTATGACCGAATACTCACAAACCAGGCAAGATTTTTCACTTTTTTTTAATGACACATATTTTCTGGAAATTACAGATTTTAGCCAACTTCAGTATATATATATGTAAGTTTGGAAATATATGTAGGTATATACTGCACAAGACATACAGACATGATAAAATCATGGTTTGACTTCCACTTCAAGGAAGGGTGTCAGGAAAGTTGTACAGATACATTTCTGTTGAGCAGAACACATGCAGAGCAATCATCGATATACAAGATACTTCTGAGTATTTCAGTCAGTAGTCTGTGGAGGTTCAGCCCACTAATATATCTGGTATTATATTAGGTCAAGCAATGGCAGAGAGAGGAAATAAAAAAACAATAACAAAAAGGAAAAGAACAAGTGCATATGATCAGCATGGCTATAAATGGCTAAGGCTTTAAAAGTAATGGTACTCAATTCAGTTACAAAGTCATATGTGTCTAATAATATTTGATATGCCTTGACAGGTCTTGCCTGGCTTCCATGGGTTAGGCCCATGGAACTTTTCCATCTTCCTGTGTCATATTTCCCAGACTTTCATGAACGGCTAGGGTACTCCAGGGGTATGTAGAGAGCATTGTGGAGCTCATTATGTAGTATTGAAAAGTGACTCCTTTAGGTATATTGACTCTATTCGACATTTTTGACTGAGATCCATAATCTGAACACCTCAGTTAAGCACAGATGTTGGCCATCTAGACTTAGCAGTCTCCTAACACAAGATCTTTGAAAATCAATTACAAGTTCTTGTTACTTGGAGTTACTATCTTAGATGATTATGAGTCTTCAACCTCTAAGCAGAGAAATAGTAGAAGCTAGGAATCTATGCCTTCTTGGGCATAGACTGACTAGTTTTTCTTTGAAGACGGGTACCTGAAGTAGAGCTGGATTCTTTTCTTTAAAATATGGCAAGGATCATGGTGTCGAATAGTCTTTTGTTATTACAGTTGTTGGAGCACTTTCAGAAACTACTCCAGCACTCATCTCACTTCCATAAGTTAAGGCTTTCAGCTTTTAAGCACTCACCTCATCTACACATCCAATAAGACCATGAAACAGATCCTCCTGGAGATATACTAAGGCACAAGGAGAACAGGGAGCTAATTTTTCATAGCCAGCATGGTTTCACCAAGGGGAAAATCATGCCTGACTAATCTAATGGCTTCTATGATGGAGCTGATTGCGTCAGTGAACAAGAGAAGAGCTACAGATGCCATCTACTTTGGCTTCCATAAGGCCTTTGTTATAGACACCCACAATACTCTTACTGTTACATTGGAGAGACATGGGTTTGACTAATTGTAGTGGTTTGACCCTGGCTGGCAGCCAGGTACCCACACAGCTGCTCTCTCACTCCCCCTTCTACACTATACCAGGCGAGAAAATATTTCAAAGGGCTTAAGGTTTGAGATAAGGACAGGGAGATCACTTTCATTTACCGTCCCGGGCAAAACAGACTCGATTTTGGGGAAATTAATTACATTTATTTAGAGAACAAATCAGAGACGAGTAGTGAGAAGTAAGAAAAAAAAAAGATCTTAAAAGCAAAAACACCTTCCCCCCATCCCTCCCTTCTTCCCGGGCTCAACATCAATCCCAGTTTCTCCACCTCCTCCCCTCGAGCGGCGCAGGGGGACAGGGAAGGGGGTTTACAGTCAGTTCATCCGATG
>NW_009698285.1:0-11597 GCF_000703405.1 Apaloderma vittatum
GCAGCAGATGGGATTACAAAATGAAACACAATATCACAACAGCAACATCTCTTCTAAAAATATTAAAAGAAACTTGTAGCTTTTTTAAAAAATATTTTTTTTTTTAAAACTTTGACGGTATAATATCACTTTAAACAGGAGATAGGTTTGCAGGAAGCTGTGAAACAACAGTTTGCTGTGATCATAAGGAATGATCAGAATTAACATGCTTATATTAATAAATGCACCTCTTAAATCAGAAATGTTATGACACAGTAGAATTCCAAATAAAGGAATGGAGGTGGTGGCTTTGACATCCAAGTTATTCTGCAGGGCATGACTTAGGAGCACTTAAACTGAGCAGTGAGAACTTTTAAAAAATGTGAAGTGGAAACCAAATAATCATTTGGGCTTTGTGCCAACAGCTCCATTCAAGTCAATAAGACAATCCTGGATTAAACCTTATGTTTAAAATCAAAAGTGAAAACCAAGATGCTGTATTTTATTGTGTGGTTTCTTAAATCTTAAATTGTACAGCGTTTCTGCTTTTATACAAAAAAACATCGGAGACCATAAACATGTGATGTGTAGATACCAGAATAAGCATCCTGTAATAACGTGCCTTGATAAGCAGAGGAAATGGGAAAATAACAACAAGGCACGGATATGTTCCTTGCAAGGGGCTGAGGTACTAAGCCCGATGAAGTAAATTCCAAAATTGCGATTGCCTGGAAGGACGGCCTGAATTGCACCTCGAGTGTGGGAAACGTGTGCTGGCTCCTGCACCCCGCGAGCGCTGCCCTTTCGGAGGAGTCCCTGCGAATGCTGCGCAGAGAGAGAAAGCTGAGGCTATTAGTTTAATTAGCAGCCACAGCCATAACTTTATGCTAAACAAAAGTGCCTTTAGCAGTATTAAAGTGTGCAAAATCAGGCGTTATGCTGGAAAAGAGAAAAACCACTAGAGAGCGCTGTATGCTCTTAAAAATCCTGAAAGCGGCACGATCAGAAGTCCGTCAGCCTAATTTCAGCTTTTCTGTGTGATTCACTTTATGCCGTAATATCTACATTTAAAAAAAAAGAAAAGAAGCTTCTGTTTTTCAAACACAGATGTATATAGCTTCAGTAAGGAGCTGAGGCAAAAGCAGGACACTTCACAGTAGATCTTTGTAATAAATCACCTAAACTAGAACAAGTATGTGCAAAGGGAAGTGTCAGCCTGGAATTGGAACCTATACATTTCTGCTGCTCTCATTTGTTTGAGCTGTAGTTTGATCTAATTTTCGGTATACAGCTAACCTCCAGTTTTGTGTCTTCCAAATTGTGATTTTGTAGTACCTGAGCAGTACCAAAGTGTTGCAAAAGAAACCCCAAAACATTTGTTTTCATTTATTGCAAGATTAGAAGTGAATCAAGTCTTGCCAGAGAAGAATTTGTCTGGAATTTTAAAGAGCTGGTGCAAGAAAGGCTCAGAATTCCAGTGATCTCCAGGCAGATATGGTAGTAGCAATATTGCATGTTTTAACTTTCTTTCAGGACTTTGTAGACAAAGTATGTGTGTGTGGTGAAGTCCTCCTGGCTTAAAGAACAGTGTATTTTCAGTATCTTTTTAATAATTTCAAATTCTAATGAGTGCAGGCTACTAAGCACCTTAAGCAGGTTAAGTGTTGTCTCTGGTGTTATCATGTAGCTGTGAAACTGTTACTCAGTTTGGGTTTTTACAGTGTTTATACAGTTATTTAATTTTAGTAGTAATATTCACAGTATTTGTGGTATTCTTAAGAAACAGCTGAAATATCATCCATGAAGAATTAGAACATTTAGATTTACTATTGCCATTTACAGTCAGTAAAAATCGATTTTACATATGACAGTGAATACAGGGTATTATTTTGTCACCAACTTTTCTCAAAAATCAATGTGCCATAATGTTTTTGATTTTAAGTCGGCCATGTGAAGAGTGATCATCTATTCAAGTAATGGTAAAATAAGTTCAACATTATCACACACAAAAAGATAAAATCTACTTACGGGTTATCCAGGAGTAATACAATGGGATTTAGTTCTTTCTTAGGTCGATAATAAGCTCTAAGTGGAACAATAAAATTATATAAGCCATTTCCAGCAGTTTCTGCTGCAACTATAATCAATTTATTTTTGAATCCATAAGCTTTGGCATCTTCATAGTAGTTATGTTGGCATCCCTAAAATCAAAATAAGAAACAAGTTCAGTGGATAAGAATAAAGAGATTTAGCTATGACATAAAAGGCTTTTACCATTGGAAATAAAAAATTCTACCAGATGACCTGATACAGACTTGATTAGACATAAACCCACACTGGTGTTGAAAACGATGAGAAAATACAGCTTAGTAACTGCTGAATAAACCTTATTTTTAACTGGAAACCAAAATTTGACTCTTTTCAGATGCAAGAGAGAAATGAGAATGCAGTTTTATCTGCAGAAGCTCCTTTTACCTTATCTAGTCTCAGACAACAGAAGGGTACTTTTTCATGCAGAAGATGACAAAACGTGGGAGAGCTTCCGATATATGGCGAGTAAGGAGGGTAGCCTTTGGCATACCTAGGAGAACAGACCAAACGTTTTTCAGTTAGCAAATTACTGAAACGCAGTTGACTATACAACTATTTTTCTAGGATGTTTATATCTGTGATCAATTTCTGCAGTTATCTGTAGATGAGCAGAGTCAAGTACATGAAACGGACTGTGTTTAATAAGGATCAAAGCAACATATTTTGTAGCTTTGACTAGTCTGATAGAAGTCTGTGAAAGCTATCATGTTTTTGTGGACTAAATAAATTGTGCTTTGAGTTGTTTGGGTTTTTTTTCGTATCACTGGTCTGTCCTAGTGTTTTGAATGCATGTATTGGAAACTAAGGAAGTTTAAAAAGGAAGAAAATTAATATAATTGTGGTACTTGTGCTTCTTCCTTCTCCATTTTTCTTTCAAACACTTACCAAAAATGAGCTTTAATAACATGCTTTCAGTGTGCTTGGAATAAATTTTAAATGGCGAATCATCTTGGTGATGAGATGAAATTTCTAATTTGCCTTAGTTTTTAATAAGAGGCCTTTTAAACCCTGGTATTTCAGTCTGCACATTTAGGTTGATTTGTTCTATTGTGTTTTTTGCTGGAGCTTTATGATCTTCCCTCAGGCTTCTCATGCCTGCCACTGTTGGAGATGGGAAACTGCTAGGTGAGCTGCTGGCTGAATCGTGTATTTCAGTTTTAACACCCCTGTCAGTAAACATAATTGCTTATCTGCATGGCATTTACAGGATTGAGTGTTCTGTTTTTATCTGAGTAATGCATCGTTAATTCCAGTAATGTGCTAACAAACATTTTGAATTAGATGTATTAATTTTGTCTCAGACTGCTTTTTTGTCATTCCTACCCTCTGAAGTCAGACGCTTAGCCCCACCACTCAACAAGCCTGTTGAATGATCTGATTATCCCTGTGTTCTCGGGACAGAAGTACTTATTCATTTACAAATTATTTGACTTCTCTCTTTATAATTATAGAATGTTAAAAAAAAGGTCATAAAAAATGCTATTAACAACTGCAATGCACAACTAGATCTTTATAACAGAGTACAGAAAATGTAGAGCAAATGGAGAAGTCAATATGTTTTGTTATTTATTTATTTCAAAATAGGCGTAACAGCTTTTTGCTAACAGACAGTAGCATCTCACAAAAGGGAATAACTCCACAGTCGTCTTTTAGGGACCTTACTTCCTATAACTGCTTGGATGATCTGCATGTTAAAAAATTATCCATGCCATTTATGTAATATTAGCTTTTCAAAACAATGTTGTTGCTTTTATATTTACTATACATACTCTAAGCCTGCAGAGACTTCATCATCTGACGCGGTAGTTTCATCTTCTGACTGGTCACTTAGGAGGTCGCATGTCTGAAGCGAGGACGCGTCTGCAACCTCCAGAACAGGGGCTATGCTGGGCCGTCTGCCCTCTTTTTCCCCTTCGGAGGGAAGAGCTAGCGTAGGGCCGCTGGACGTTCGGCATCCTGTATCTTGTAAATCGATAGCCACTGTCCCTGAAGTGGGGTTAAAAGCATTTTCTTAATGTGGTTGTCAAAATATTTGAATGAGATTTCCATATCTAGTGGGGATTAGCTGACTACCTGACCAAAGACTGAAAGGAATACTTAATTGACTGTGTTTAGTACATTAAATACAACAAATATTTAAGCTATACCCGAGGAAGCCTTTTCCTGCATAGTAGTACTTTTCCTGTCCATTAAAATATAGATATTTTCTTGTTAAATAATGTTTTTAAATCATACCTTATAAAATTAATCCATACTTAACATGCATTAACAACGTATAGTTTTTTCTTGAGCGAGGGCATTTTTTCAATTAAAGTAGCTTACAAAAACTTGTAACAAAAAAAAAGTTATGAATAACAAAGTACTCATGTGATATTTGTCAGCTGTTTTGCTTTACATATATTTTCTGAGTATTTTATTATACAGCAATCTTAATTGTCTTAATTTCAAGTTATAAAAAACCAAAACACATAACCAAATTCCATATGTGTGTTTCTGGTTGTTTGGGGTTTTTTTGAGAATGTGAGGGCAAGTGTTTGCTATTTCCTCTTTACGATTTTAGGAATACACTGTTAAAAGCTTTAAAATGCACTATTCATTGAAAAAGAATAGGCCATGAAGCATTTAATTTTCTTTAACTTACCCATGCTGGCTATTATACTGTGTACGGGTAGTCTAGAAGCTCCGTGATAAGATAATTTTGATTCATGGTTTTTTCTGTGCTTTTCTTGCTTCTTAAAAGCAGAATTCTCTTCTTTGGTGATATTTATATAAAAGCATATATCTGTAGAACTCATGATATATCGAGGACCTGGATTCAGCAAAATGTTTTTGTTATCTTCCTTTCTAACACCAATCAGACAGACTCCAAACCTTAATTAGAAAAGGAAAGGCATGGTTCATTTTGCATAGTTCTGTATATACCGGAATCTCCGCTGTCAAAAATGAATCTCCAGTATATCTTTGATATTTTTCAGGTTATGAATGCTTGTGGATTTTTGGTTGACACGTGTTTGAAAATTGATGTCTCCTAAATAACTGCTTCTGATCAAACAGTTTTTATAAGCTTGTAAATCTCTAGGCATTTGATTCCAGTGTTTCTCTTAATTCTGATAATATTTTTCTAATGCTGTTCCCGTTGATTTTTTTTTTTCCCCTATCAGAAGAATAATCCCTTCCGGAAAAATATTAGTAGAAGAATTGATATACAATATGTAAAAGTATTAATCACGTTAAATTTTTCTATTACTCATACCTAATGGAAGCCACTTTCAGAATTCATTTTTGTGGTTCACTCCTAGAAATTATTTTATTGGTGATATAAAATAAGGAATTAAAGCCCCAGAAAAATAATCTTTCTCTCACTTACTAAGTATGAGAAGAAACTCAATGTTCAACATAAATTAATTTTGTTAAATATATACCAATAGACATGATTTGTATTCAGTTTGTATGTTCGCCTCACAGAGCAACACTGAATAAGTGATGCATGATCTGGAACCTAAATAAGCTATGTTAGCATCCAATAAAAAAAAAAGGTTTTTATTTTGAACAGTCACCAGAATGTAGCAGGTACAACATTTAAATTGAACATTTTGTATTGAATGAATATGCCACAAAAGAAGCCAGTTTTCCAGCTGACTCCTAAATAAACAAAGCAAGAAATGCACTAATAACCTCCCTCCCACCCTTTTCTAGATTGTTTGGGACATGGAAAGGGGTGTTCTTCTGTAATCTCTCTAGGGTACACTTGTTCTCTGGTTGTCAGGCTTATCCTTGATATTCTTCTCTCAGACTTAGCTGGCCTATACAGAACGAACATGGGCTTTTATGGTGTTTATGAAACCTACTAGTGGCCAGATGTTTAAACCCAGAAATAGAATAATGCGCAATACCGCACGTCTGAATGCTGAGCTTCATTGCAGGCAAGACAATTATTTGGTTGAACCCTTAATTGTTGATAGGAAAATAAACATACTTTTTATGTGCGTGGAAAGAAGCGTATGTGAAGCTTTTCCCCTCATACTCAGCAAAAAAAGTACTTTCTTCCAGGTTAATATGATACACTTCATTACCAGAGCATCTGCCATACATTTTCTGCCATTGTTCTGGTGATGGCTGACTGTCCCTGAAACATGTACAGATAAAGAGAATAATTTAAAACATGTGAAATTCTTATTAATCAGAACAGTTTTTCATGGCAATAGAAACTACAAATGTCTATTAAAAATTTCCCATAGGCTAATCTGAAAGAAATATTTGAGATCAAAGCTTGGTAATACTGTAAGTACAGAGATTATGTTAATCAATTAAAGAGCATTTTCCGCTAAGTAATAGGCACATTAAGACTATGTACTTTGATATCAGGACAAATATGGCTGAATCACTTTAAACTCCCACCCTAATAAGTAGATTCATTGGAATTTAAAGATGACAGGTGAAACCAACAGCATACTCATTCTATTCGTAAAGGCAGTCTCTTCAGATGTTCCGTGGCAGATTGTCTGGTTCCTGTTTGAAGTAGCTAAAGAATTATTAACTTAGGTAGGAAAGACCCATTTGGCTTTGGTCACTTATCTGCAAGACTTTTTTTTATACGTTTGCTTATTGGTTACCTTCACTGTTTACCCTGCAGGCATTTTTAGTTACTGTGCCTGGCTGTATACTATGGCAAGTATATACCTTCTGTTCCCTAGTCCGAAAAAAAAAAAAAATTATTACTTTAACCATATAAAGCATATCATCCTTTACTATATGTAGCTAATGTTCATTATCCAACTGGATTGTTAGTGGAAGTGTGCCAAACCTCAGGTAACACCAAAAATTGCTGACTTGGGGCTTCTGGGAACTCCTTCCCTTGTTAAGTTTCACATGGAAACAAGGTTCTGTCTGCATGAGTTTTAGTGGATCTAACGGATGCGTATCTATCTCTGCGGGTAGGACATAAAACAGGCAAATGTGCTCCGTGTTTTACCACTTGGAGCTAAGATCTCAAGACAGTGGAATATGCTCCTTTGTGCACATTTACATGTTTTCTGTATCCTAACACAATTGCTGGGTTTTTTTCAGTTTACAGTTCTTCTCCACTGTCAGTGTAGAAACATTTTGTTTCAAGATGGAAATAAGTAAATCATTTTATTGCAACAGTATTAACAAACAGTGCACTAGGTAGAGAATAGCAAATCTACAATTACAGAAGAAAATTTGTCCATATTTCACTTTTCCCCCTAAAATTAAATGTTCACCTGTTTAAAGTCTGCTTGGTTCCAGTTAGTTGTCTGAAAGCTTCCCATGGGGCTGTTCTGTAAAGATCATATTAAGTTCAAGTCAGGCTATTTTCTTCCAGTATTTTGATCATAAAACAAACCTTAATAAAGTTCTGTTACTAGATTAGATAATTAAGTAACATTTAAAGATAAATGTCAAGATTTAATTATTAAAGATCAATAATAAGATCCAAGGTAGAATTTCGGTATCTTACAGACTGAGGTTTTGACTGCTATAAAGAGCTGAAAAGACATCTGGTTTGTTTAATGTGAAAAGTAGCATTAAAGACAAAAGCCAGTAGACATAAAGAGCAGCAACATTTTAATAGTAAGTTGCTTAGAAAAAGAACATTTTCACCTGTCTCCTCATGCATCAATACCAGAAGATTAGGTGTTTTTAATTTAGGTACATGTGTTTCTTTTTGTTTATCGTATCATCATTCTAATTAGGTTAATAAAAAATAGTATTTTTTCCTATGTTCTGCTTCTATGTAGTGCTGTCAACTTCCAGTAATTTCCCAGTGTACTTATCTTCATGATTATCAGAAATGAGCTTATATTATTAACAGTGTCACACTACTCCTTAATAAATATAGGAAAGAGATTCCCTGTGGTATAGGTAGCACTTTGTCTGTAAGAGTTCAAAAAACACTTGGAACAGCGTATGAGCTGTCAATGAACTGTTTAATTCCATTAAAACGTGAGTCACAGGTTAAGATCATAGCTTCACTATAATAGCAAATGTTGAGAAGCTAGAACTTGAAAGGGGTCTTATTTTCCTTTAATGAATGACTTTTCACCAGGGCAATGCCAAAAAGCAAGCAATGTTCTGGTCAGTTCCTTGAGAATCATTTCTGGTTCGATGCACTTGAAATACTGTGTAAAAATAAAGAAAGTCATTCCCTGTGCAATGGAGAGGTGTTGGTGTAGTCTGTGATAATGACTTGAAGAAACACCGCCAGTCACTATATTGAAGTTACTAAACCTGTGAGTTGACAGATATGGGGCTTCTGTGAATGGAAACCTGAACTAATTTTTAAGAAAATCTTCCCAGTGACTTTGAAGAGACTTCAGAAAGATTATACAAGGTCGGAAGCACTTGATTCATTCCACTCTCCCCATAATCTAAGTCTGTTCATTTACTGCAGATGCTGGTAGTAACCATGATAATGAAAAGTTAATTAAACAGGAGCTGATGTAAAGGAAAGCAGTTCGCTGTTAGCGTTGGAGGTCTAGTTAACAAATACTCTTCGTTAGTTACATCTATTTTAGTATTTATCTTGGATATAAATGCATGTGTAGTCAAAATTTTTATTTTTAGCTTACGTCATCTACTTATTTGTGTTCAGGCAAACTCAAATGTTCATCTGACTTCATCTTTCATATGCACCAAGGTAATTTAATCTGTTTTACCAATTAGCAATTTTAACAACCAGTTAATTTATCTATTGCTCTACATCAGAAAATATCTAGAAAAGCTAAAGCAATTACTCTGATTTATAAATTAGTCAAATCCAAAGCAGTTTTATATCTGCAATACAATGACAACCTGTAGATGAATCACATCAATTAATTCTGACTGCAAAAGAGAGAAATATTTTTACATTCTACTATAGTTGCTTTGCATTGTAGCTGGGAATCCGTATAAATGATCAATATGCCTGCATTAAAAATGAAATGCTAGAGTTCTTAAATACAGTGGAAAACAGAGTCCCTTTCTGGTTTTATGTTGATGGAAAACTCTCTGCTAGCTCTTAAGACTACTACTCTTCTTTCATGTACATATAATATGAAATAACTCAAAAGTCTCTATTCTGTACATGTCAGATAATGAAAGCTAGGCAGATGAGGAATTTATTTCACCTTGATTTTTGGAAGTGGAAGCTGTACTTTGTTGTTGTCTTATTAACAGATTCTCGTACAGACGGTGCCATTAAAATCGTGACATTTGTTGTTCTTGGTAGTGAAAGTTCTAGCAGTGCTTTCAGTTTTCCCCATCCTGAGCACAGGGGAATACTACAAATGCCATACAGAAGGTTAAGTAACTCTGCTTGTAAATAGCAGGATGTTACTGGGTCCACAGTTACTTGCAAAAAAAGTATGCATTTCTACTAAACTGTCAGATGTATTCTTGTGCACTGTATAGGCACATATTCCATTTTTACAGATATATTTGGAGATCTACTCTTTTAATGCCTCTCTGTGCCTACAACATTTTAATAAGAATATCTTATTATTCCAAGAATATAGCATGACAGAGATATACTAGATGCAGTAAAATTACTTTGCTAAATATAGTTAGGTTCCTCTGTGACTATGCAGTCTGTAGAGACACGGCATTTCTGTACCACTTCTGACAGTGTGGTTATTGTGTTCAAAAACATCTCTTTGTGTGTATGTTTGCTTGCTTCTTAATGTACAGACACTGAATGGCAAATTTTTTTAGTTCAGCGAAGAGGAATTTTTATCTGTGTACAGAAATAGACCTTCAAATTAACATATTAAAATAAGTATTCTTGGTTCTTGGTGTTGTTAAGTAGAATCGTGTGATAGACTCATAATTCAGTCTAATAAATTGCAAATACAAACTTTTTGTATCTTCTGTTGTGGAAGTGGCACAACAGCATGCAGCAAATTGTTAAATATTGGTTGAGGAGGGCTTTTCTCTTTGAAATTACAGTATCTTGAGTAAAACATTGTGCTGCTTTTACTGTGCAGAAAGTTCCAATTTCTTGTTAAAAACTGTAGTTGTCTGGGAATTTGGGGTAAGCTATTTTCCAAAGAATATCAGCTATAACTTTCACAAAGTGGTAGTATATACTTACTGTCCTCTAGATGTATGAACTAGCAGTGTGATTAATGTAGAGGTAGCTGGGCATATACAGTTTAGAGCTAGCATAGCATATTTGAATTCTTCTTCACACACAACGTGATCTGCAGAAAAAAAAAAAAAGATATAAATTATTTTACAAAAATACTTTCCATTGAACAGAATTATCCCTTCCTTTCCTTGTGTAGGAAAAGGGTGAAGATAGGAACAATCAAAAGTTGCCCCTTGAACCCGGCGAGCAGCTGTGTATGATTTCCCCTGCCTGGGCTGTCCCTCAGACTGCACGAGTTAATTCTGCATCCAGTTCACGCTTTCTGTCCCACAGCTCCACGTGGAGAGGATGTGAATCCCACCTGCCCTCCCTCGCTGCGCTGGCTGTAAGGGTAAGCCACGTGGCAGAGTCTCGTTTGTATCTTTTGCCCCTTCTGTAGTTTTTCATGAACTGGCAGAGAGACATTGGGCATTGTCTGGACATAGGATCTGGTGGCCCAGGTAGGAGTGCGGATGGGTTAGGTGGGCTGCGCTGGTTATTTGGCAGTGACTGGGATTTTGTGCTGCACTTCAATGTGTGATGTAGCTTTGACCACTATTTCCCTCAGGAACTGCTAACAGCTACTGCCTCCTTGCAGTCTAGGCAGGAAGAGTAGTTGCTTTTTGTTTTCCAGTTGCTTTTTTGTTATTTTAATAAGCTGTATGAAAATTGCTAAGTACAAGTAAGCAAATAATCTCCCCACCTAGATCTGAGCTGTCCACATACTTCTACTTGCAGTAATGTTACATTGAAACCCTTAGAAGTGCCTTGCCTCTCGAAGCTGATTTCTAGACGGAATTTATATCATAGCTGTAAGCATACCACTTATGGAAAACAAAAGCGAGGGCATACTTTGTGTGCCTTCTCTGTTCCTTTTTAAAAAATTTCTAGAGGCTTTTTAGTAGCAGAATCATTGACTACTGAAAAGAGACATTCATTATTGCATTTTCTGAAGCTCAAGGCCTATTTAAATATCATGGGGAAGGAATTAATTTAGTTATATAAAGATACTGTCAAATATAGAACAAAATGAGATTTTCTTCCTCCTCTAAATATATTTCAGTTATAGGAATTAAATATTTCCTGCAGAAAATATTTCAAACATAAATATGTCCTGCTAGTTTACAATGTGCCGTTAATGAATCTATTTGAATTTTAAACTGGGGATATTGAGTAAGGCAGTCCTACTGCTCAGAATGAGAATTCTATGTATTTTTGAATTTGTATAGTATTTTGCCAAATAACCTCCCCTTACTTTGTTGTTTATAATCTTGTCATATTATAACTAATACTTTTGAAAATAGTTAGAAAAAAGATAAATTATTTCATCACCTGTTATTTCAGATCTTGTACTTAAACCAAATTGTACATGCTGACCAAAATATATATATATATATAAATA
>NW_009698285.1:11628-56173 GCF_000703405.1 Apaloderma vittatum
TGTGAAAATGAATAAATCACGGACAGTACAAAGCAGATATCTCAGACTTAAGTCCTCTATATGTTCTACACTCTCTAACTTTTTGGCTGGACTTTTTGGATAGATTTTATGTAAAATATCATGCTAACAGAGAAGGTAGCATGCAGCAATGAGATTGCTGTCCTAACAATAGTCATCACATGTGTAAGAGATTTACATTGTGTTGTCAAGTGTTTTTACATCAGGAGCCATGAAGCTTGGACTCGGAGGACTATTTCCACTCCTACTGTAGAGTCTGACCACGTGTGAACTACTTGTGCCCTTCGTGACTTTTTATGCATCTGTAAAATCGGTGTATGAAAATAACACCCTACCTACTTCTGAAATTTTGAAGCTTTTGAATTCTCAGAGGTGCTTTGAGAACACCGGGTGGAAGATTCGTCAGTGATCTAACTACCATGATTAGAAATATTGTAGCCATCTGAAACATGAGGAAAGGTACTACGGGTTTCTTTTCAGGACTGCAGTTAAATTCTTGTGTAAGACACAGATCAGGTCAAACCCAACTTGCTCATTTCTCCAATTATTTTCACAGATTATAGCTTGCCTATAATGTTACTGTGCTTTTTATATATATTCAGGAGTTGTACTGTGGAGCTGTGGTGAGGGTTATACAGGACTTTATCTGATGCTTTCTCTTCTAAAGTGAGTAGGGACGAAGCTGGATGAGAGCTGTCCTACTCCTCGGGTCTGGGACATCAGTCAGGTCCTCTGACAGAGGGTAGTACTACAATCGGCAAATTATTCAGTGTGGCAGTGAAGCAGCAAAGGAACTTGCAGCTTATCTTGAACTGAATATTAAATACGTCAAAATAGTCTATGAAACAGAAGTATTTAGATTGCATTTATACAAAAGAAATATTCTATTTAAAATTTCCAGAAACTGTAGTTTCTGTTGAAAATATATTTTGTCAGAAAATTTGTTGCTAAGTCTGTCTCAGATAGATGCAGTGAGGTATGACTTCTGTAATGGTCTTGAAGATAAAATGTACTCAAAATACTGATTTATGCCTGCAGCACCAGACATATGGGAAGAATGTCCTAGACCTGACACAATTATTCTGAGAAAACTTATTTTTGTCAATTTGATAAGTTAACATGATCACTACCAGACCAGATAGAGAAAGATGGCCATCCATTATCTCTAGACTATTTTTATCTGTAATTAGATTAATCATCAGATGCATTCAATATCCATTTCAGTGAATCTGGACTATGTTCCTTCTAAATAAACTACTGAAGGTTTAATGTCAGGCTTCACCAATCTGTACTAATTCACTGGTGCATTTTGAATAAATAGAGAATGTCAAAATGTATCCTCAGTTCCTGGAACTGTGATTATACATAATTTCTGAATATTCAAGGTAAAGGAGATTCATTTATTTTCAAGCAGATATAGGAAAGTTTTAAGTTCAGCTCAGAAAATCTGTGATTTGTTCCAGTCTCTGAACTGCATAAATATATTGCTGTGCTGTGGACAGTCTCCACTTTATTTCATGTTTGTGCTGAAATGCCAGGCCAGATGCATGCGTTAAGGGTTACATGGCTTTTTGTAGCTCCTTCTGTTTGAAGGAAAAGCAGCAAGATTAAGAAAACCATGTGTAACTGCCAGTGAAGGAAAACACAGTATTAGTGAAAGAAAAACTGGACATGTCAAGGCACTTGTATTTTGGAAATTATTAAGGAGTAATCAAAGCATTTCAACTTGAGACATAAGATGGTTAACAATGGTGACCAATGTTTCCTTGCCCATCTGATAATTGTCATGTTCAAGTGACTGCATATTTATAGACGTTCACACCTGGAACGTGCAAAGGAGTTTGCTAGAACAAACACTTAAGCCTCGTGCTTTTCAGATTCCACTGAAGAATCACATTCAAGCACAGAGAAAGACTTCCGCTGTATTAATATAAGCATAAGGTACCATTTTAAACAAAGTAGTTACACTCCACTGTAAAAAAGTAACAGAGAAGACATGTCTGGCATCAGGTGAAAAGACAGGGAACCTGCCTTTGTGCCAGGTCATGTTAACCTGTGCAAAGTGTCTCCATTCTCTTGGGATGACAAGAATAAGCTCTTGTGCTCTCACTGAAGAGATGAACAATGTCAGAGTTTTAGCTATCAGCTGGGAATAAATAAGAACAATTACTTGTCCTGTATACTGTTTCCGAAGCTTAAGGAAGGAAATCTCTAGGATGCTATTCTGTGGGAAAATGCAGTCAGGGTCTGAATTTTATGTGTGTCTCATGCAGTCTATGATGACTCGTCAGGTTTCTAGTGTTTTGTAAGTTTTCAGTGTAGATAAAAGTTAACCTTTTGTTAGGAGGACTTTCTGGAGCTCTTTGGTTCTATTCTTTCTAAATTCAAAAACTTTTTGCGAGTCAGAGTCTCTAAACCTGTGTGTAAAGGAAAAAAAAAAAAAAAAGAAGAAATCGTATTACTGAATATTTCAGGTTCATCAAAATGCACAGTATTGTTTTGGGAAACCTCCAGAAGAAAGGAGTCATTTTTTAAAGGAATATCAAATTTAAAAGAAGCTTTTGCATTAAGGCAGTAATAAAGCAGTCCTGAATCATAATAAGAAAAACACTTGGGAAAATGTTCCATGTGGTTATGACAAATGTTATTCGTAAGCACTCTGGACAGGGCTGTAGTCTGCAGCCCCCACTGGGTACGTATTTCAGAATGAAGAAGACTTGGATGACATTAATAACCAAAGCAAAGTTTTCTTAGGAAAAAGTATGCACACAAATGTTGTTCTCGTGACTTTTATCAGTGGCCTTAACTATCTTCAGTCGTGATGTTTATACCATGTTCATAAACCTTGCTGAATTTAAAATTGCATTAAAAGTTTCCTGTGCTTTATATGATTAAGATTCAAATAATCTTGAAGGAAGGCTTGTAATTCTCTTCTTTTACTGTTGTACAGATAGAGCGGGTGGAACTGGATGCAGTGTTCCCTATGCTCCGTGTGAAATTCTTTGTAGATGTAAGGTGCTATGTAAATATTTAGACTTTAACAGTACAGAACCGCTATAATTAATGTTAGAGGTGGGTAATGAGGCACAGAATGTATTGGATCTCCTCAAGCTCTTGAAGAACTGTAGAACGTAAATGTAAGCAGTAAGATATCAGGTTGGTTGAGCTCAGCTGAAGTAAATATTACAAAAAGAGGTTTTGCGGGTTTGTTGTTGTTTGCTTGAAAAAAAAAGGTCTAAAATCTCAATCTAAGACTTAGTACAGACATAAAAAATTACTTCTGTTTTGCAAGTCTAGTTATGTGCAAGATCCTACAGAGACAGGCCATTAAGAATAATGAAACTCTTTTAAAATTACAATTAGGAACAACAAATTAACATAGTTATTGATAAAGAAAAGTGGTCGTGGCTGCAGAGGAGAGATTATGTTTGTGCTGTGTGGTTTTAAGGGGGAGATGAAAAAGCATCATCATTCTTGTCACAGCATGAGTCTTATTCCCTGCTGTGCCATCTCGTAGTTGGAGATTACACTTTTATAACTTCAGAACTGCTATTGATATTTTTTTTCTGTCTTTCCAACCTAGCGGTAAATTCAGTAGCTTTTAAAATTACAGCTTTAACTGTTGCTCTGGAATTGTTCTGCACTAGAATTTCGTTTTTCATCACATTCTGGGATGATGGAGGAGCCTAATATTTTTCTGTAGAGTTATTTTTGTTGTTTGTTTCTTTGTTTTTAATTTGCATGAATTGGCAATCATCTCTTCCCTAGAATATCCTTCAAGAAAATTGAATTTTCAAAATTGCAGTTGAAAAGCTTTGCTTCTACTTCATAGAGATTTTTTTCCAAAGATAGGCAAAATGAATTCATTATAAAAGTATTTGCGTGTTTTTTGCACATACACGTTTGTCTGCACAGATGTATGTATATATGTGTGTATTTCTGTATAGAGGGAAAGACCCTATATAATGCAGAGACACAGTTTGTCAAATTAATGCTGG
The DNA here is from genome assembly GCF_000703405.1 of Apaloderma vittatum. Classification (NCBI taxonomy): domain Eukaryota; kingdom Metazoa; phylum Chordata; class Aves; order Trogoniformes; family Trogonidae; genus Apaloderma; species Apaloderma vittatum. Next base: position 15,645 of record NW_009698285.1, read on the forward strand.
TAATCTCTTCTTACAAGAGAGGATTTCTTTTGATTTCTTAACACCATTTTGCATTTTATGTTATAGTTTGTAAGACATGCATTTTACTGGATATGGAATTCAATTATATGTCTCTTCCCAAAATATCTGAACATAACTAAATAATGTTTTTCATGCCACTTAGAAAAACAGTCTGATGGGAAGATCTTTTTTTGTCAATTGTTTGATAGATTGTCCTTTTCTGTGCAGATCTTCTCATATGCCCCTTAGTAACAGTATGTTTTAGTAGAGAGAAATGATTTAAAGACATGGATAGAGCAAGCTGGAAACCTATCTGGATCTATAACTAAGGCGTCACAATGTGTTATATATCAGATAATTCTACTTTGTATATTATGTAACATAAAAGAGTAGTAATCCTTAAAAGTGCTTATAAATAAAGGTTTACATTAAAGCAAGACAGTTTACTATAGATAGGACATATACAGTCCATATTATTTTACATTGCTATACTCTTAATCTACTTCCAACCAGTAACCAGGCCAAGGGAATCTCCCTTTGCCTTGGGTGTTTATGAAACAAACTGCCAAATACCAACAAGTATTTCCAATGGCTGAAATCTTACACTTACCTGCAAACTTGATGTGGAACTTGTTCTCAGGTTTCAATATCTGGACATACAGAGGACAATTTGGAGCAAAGTCTTTAACTGCCCATGCTCTTAAAATGGTTTGGTGATCCTAGAATAAAGAGTATGGGAAGATGAGAATGAAATACAAATAACCATGTTAGATTAGAAAAAGAACTTCCTGTCAGACTGATTCCATTGAAAAAAACCTCATTTTAAGACTATATTAGATGAGCTGATGTGGATGTTTATGTACATGTTGTATAAGTAATATTACATATTATGGGTATTTCGTATTTTTAAATACATAAGTATATATACACTTACACAGAAAATCCAGTAATTCTGCAGACACAGATAAGGGTGAGGTACTCTCAGTGTTCACCAACAAGGTTCCTCAGGCCTCTGCTTTAAGGCAGGCTGCAAAGCGGGAGGAGAATCACCAGCAGTGGATGATTTTAGGCACAGATTGCTCCGGTGAACTCCACAGGTATGGGTGCAGAGAGAGCAGGCCAGTGCCCTTGTGTGACTGCTTTTTTACCATTGAAAAGTTATGAAGGCTAAGGGAGATCTCCAACAATGGCAGAAAAATGAGTAGCTTCACCATGCTGAAACAAAAGGGAGATCCGGCGAGCTGCACCTCTGGGCACAGGGATGCTGACAAGAACTGTGGGGGGATTCAGCGCAGGCACAAGCCGTGTCCCGTCTCTGAGACCCAGGAAGCACCTGCATTGGCGCACGCTGACTGGCTGGGCAGCAGCTCTGCTGGAAAAGAGCTGTGGGGGCTGGCAGAGAGGGAACTGAGCATGGGCTGGCAGAGTGCCCTGGCAGCAGGGGAGGCTGCCAGCACCTTGAGCTGTTGTAACAGGAGCACAGGGAGTGGATGGAGACAGGGATTATCCCCCTCTACTCAGCTCAAGCTAGACTGAATCTAGACACTGCATCCAGCTGACACCCTCAGTACAGAGAGATGAAATGAATGAACTCAACGGAGGTTCACCTGCAGAAGCGATGGCTTCAGGGGGACCTAACAACAACCCTCAGTACCTACAGGATGGTTATTAAGCAGATGGAGACAGCCTGCAGAGTGACAGCTGGTCAGAAGGCAAGAGACAATGGATGTAAGTCCAGAAGGGATTCAGGCTGGATAGAAGGAGAAACCTTTCCCCCGTGAAGACAGGCAGTGGAACAGGTTGTGCAGAAAGGCTACGATGCCTCCACCACTTTCCATACCAACCTAGATAAAGCCCTGACCAACATGTCTGTGTTCAAAACTGACCTCTGTCAGACTCGAGACCTCCTGAGCCTCCTTTCAACCTCCATTATCCTATGATCCTAGTATAATATATTATATTTGTTGGAATGCAGAATAGATGGTTTGTTTCCACAAATCCTTCTCTAATAAGTTATTTTGTCCCTGTACTATCTTTCTGCAAGTGTTGAAGATCACATAATTTGAAAGGGGTGACATCTGGATATGGAAGAATTGTGTGAAAACTTAAACAGTAGTGATAAGTCATGTCTAATTAATCAAGAATGATGTGTTAGGTATGTCCTTCCAAAGATACTCAGAATTTAAATAGCATTAAATGAGGACATCAGGCATTAAGACTTTAAAATTGTGGATAATTCTAAAAAACATCAGCTCAATTAAAACTGGAACTACATTTTGGTGCAACTGAAACATTTGTAGAACTGTATTTTGTCCCTCTCTCATCTTTCTGCAAGTGTTGGAGATTGTATAATTTGAAATTTAGCCAGCTACTGACCAAAGGATTCCAACAGACTTCCCAGCCTGTTAGGTTTGGTACTTGTTACCACATGTCAAGAGTGAGTTAACCACAGGATGAATACTGCTATCCCCTAAAAGTAGAGTGTGTGGTAATACATGCATATATGGAATTTCATGAAATATGGCTAATTTCAGTGTGTAAGCTGCCAGTTTTTTTTTTTTATTTCATAAATAAAAAGGTGTACTTGAAAGCTGCATGTAGGAAGCAATATTTCGGATGAAATGCCTAGTCATGAAATTGGTAGTATTAAAAGATAAAATATAAAGAATGATTCATTATGTTTGCAGCATCAGCAATAAGAAAAGCTTTCAGAGTCATGAACACAAGGGAAAATCTCTGCCTGGAAGAGAGCATAATTGACATTTTCAAACCATGATATTTTAATGTCAACTGAGATGTTAGTACTTTTTCTGCTAGAAATACTAGGATGGAGTCATAAGGGGAAGACCTTTTGGGGGATGGTAAAATACATTATTTCACATTTTTTTCTTATTAGTGGTTTCATAGATGTGGAATTGCTGTGCCCATTCAAGAGATTTCAGAACTTGCATGCACCCTGCTGTAAGCTTTCCTTGTGCACAGTCGCTTTTTCTTCACTTTTTCTATAGCATATAGTGACTTACCCTCCTTAGGGTTTTTTTCTGTTTTATCTTGAGGGAAAGAAATGCCAACATGCCTTAGAAGTAGCAAATGGCTGTTAATGGGTTAGGTGGCAGTCATACAGATAAGCGACAGGAGTGAGAGGTTTGGAAGGGGATTTGGACAGGTTTAAAAAACCCATGTTGTTGAAGACAGGCAAACACCTTCAGAGTCACTTGGAGAAATGCTGTGGCTTCAGCACAGATGAAGGAAAGCCCACAAACATAGACCCATAGAAGTGAGTGTTGTAAAACCAGAAGTATGAATCTCAAGTTAAAATATTTTTAAATAATTGTATAGGAAAGGGAATGACCCCTTAAAATTATAATCTCTTGATGATTATTTGGCACATTTACAATTTTAACACTGCAAAATACGTATTGCTTTCCATTTACTAACTCTTTTTTTAAGAAACAGTCTATAAATGTTATATATAAAATTGATACTTAAATGCCCTATATTGCTTCCTAAGATCAACACTGTATGTGCTGCTAATTTTATAACCTTGCATTGTTGTTTCATTTTCTCTCTTTTCACTTAGGTTTGTGTTCAAAAGCTGGTTATTTGAGTTTCCATGTTTTTTTTCTGCTCAGTTACTTCCCCAAATCCCACTCTAGAGAAGCACTCCAGAAATTGAAATAAAGGTTGTCACTTCAAGTAATATTTTAGATTCGGTCTTTGCATATAGTACTGGTGGCTCTCTGTGTTACATAGGTAGCAATTCCTATACTAGATTGCAGCAACTTCAAAAAATGTTCACATTTCTCCCGAGTAAAAAGGTGGTGTATATGTACATACTATAAACACAGAAAACTAAAACCAGTTATGCTTCTTTTCACATTATAAGAACGTGTTCTTCTTTGGGAAATGAAGGAAAAATATATTCTCTTCTGCGTACTTTCCATGTGAAGAACTGCAGTCACTGATAAAAAATTACCACTAATACTGATGGTGATTAATACAGAGGTGATATTTAAGTTCATGTATCAAAAGCTGTAAGTTTTAAAGGGGGTGTAGCAGGAATTTAAATCATCGGAACTCAAAGTTCTGTTAATTTCTTTCTTGCCATGCACAGCTCGATAAATTAGTTTTATCGTCCTGTACAGTGCATCCATCTTGTGATGCTATTAAGGCAGTATAACTTAGATTGCCAGTGTAGAAGTGTCATGCAATTTGAAGGGGAAATAAAAGGTGCAAGCTTGAACTCAGTCATCTCTTAATGTTCAGAAAGCATCAGAATAAAACTGTCAGCAGTAGAAGCGGGCTATTGTATACTTATATGGCCTATTAATGAGTTTTCTGTAGGATAGTCAAAAGAGACTTTTCTTCCGACCCCTCCCTGGGTTAAAACAGCAGATGCACTGTTTTCAAGTACCTTAGTTTTGTGGAGCATTTTGATGTAGGCAGCTGACTTTGTGCTGTGGCATGGACTACTGTTCTATACCCATCAATCAAAAAAAAACAATTAAAAATAATAGTCCTCCAGAAGTATGTACATTTAGAAGTCTCTTGAAGAGTTGCATCATCCAGAAGTGAAACAGATGTTTGTCCTGTCCTGCCCAAGATGAGCAGCTTACATCTTGGTCTGAGATGTCAAAATATCATTTGATAGAAGAAAATTTGGCAGAGCTTTGTCTTGCCAGAGAAGCGAAAGTTTCTGCTAGGAGACTTTGGCAAGCTGTGACAAATTCTTGGTCTGACAGTTCAAGTTCCTACTCCTCCAACAGAAAAAGGAAGGAACTGACAATTTCTATGAAGTGACTGCATGTCACTCATTATTGTACTTTTCTTCTGAGCTATAGTTGAGATCCATGGATCAAAAGCAACACAGACTTTAGCACTAAAATTTATTAACTAACAAAATAGCAAGCAATGAACAGCCAGTGTTATCCACAGCAAATGAGTAGATCCTCTGCTGAGGACTGTAGCTGGGGAGATAAAAACCCCCATGGACTTTGGAAAAATCACGAGTGACAACAGCTGTTCTGGTTAGGAGTCTCTTCAGTTCATCTGTTAACTTTTATTTTGACAGCTGTCAAATGTGGGAGAGGATCCAAGACACTCCTAACAGTTTGTCAGCTTCTGAAGCAGAGCGGGGTGAAAAATCAGTTGTAGTTATAAAGATCGATACTGGGGTGACAACTGAACTTCCTTCAACCTAGTGACAAACTGTAACCTTCTGTACTACATTATTGAAGTTCTTGGTAGTGACTAGAGCTGGAACAGTGTTGGAAAATAAATCCATTTCACTTCTAAGCTCTGGAGGCAGTAAAATAATAATAAAATACCCCCACCAAACAATCCAACAGTTGTCCTATTTTCTACTTGGAGCATAAATAATTGAACTCCTCGTGTAAAGGAAATCTGAGGAACAAAAACCAAAAGAGAGAGAGGGCTGACATCTTGTTTAAAACTTCAGATAGCATTGACCCTCAGAGTATCACTGCTGCCACTGAGATACTGCACCAGCCAGCAGTCACCCAACAGGGCATTCTGCCCCAGAGGAAGGCAACAGGACTGCGTCTTTGGTGAAATTTGCCTGTCTGTATGCTCCAGGTAAGTGAGATTTGGTAGCAGTCTGTACTGGAAGCTGAAACATGCCAGGTACCGTGCTGAAATTTCCTGGCGTGCAGTGTCCCTGAGGGCAGAAGGGCTGCCTGGGAAGAGATGTGCTGGCTACAACGCTGAAACCCAAACTAGATAGTGCTGGCCACAATGGATGGAAGTTCCATGAGCTCCACGTTAGAGTTCCCTGTCTGCCCTGCAGGAGAGTTCAGCAGAGTTGAAAATGGTCCTTTCTTTGTGTAAATTCTGGAGAGGTTACGAGCAGAGATGGAACAGCTTACCTCTGAGTCAACCCTGTGTTGGTGCAGCTGTCCTTAAAGCTGCATAAACGTACCAAGCGCAGTGTAAATCACATGCCCTGCTTGTATGGGATTGCTCATTTCTAGCCATTTCACAACTGTTGAGTCTATTTTGTCAAATGAGGTGGCGTAGCTGATTTTTTCTGAACTTCATGGCTAATTTAGGCAAGGCAGTTTGGCTTTTCTGTTATTTTTCGCTCTCACAGAAGTTATGGGTATTTTCCCAGGTATTTGCAAGAACTGTTGCTTGTTCATACCCTTAAATAGCTTAGCGCCTCTGTCACTTCCAGACAGAGTGTGCTTGCCTTACTTGACTACTCCGGGATTACTTGCTGCCAATTCAGTAGCTTTCTTAGTGTGTTCTCAAGAGTCTGTTGCCAATGAATTCAAAGCTCTCAGTTCAGTAAGTTTATTATATAGCAGGAGCACAGATCGGTTTATGAAGGAGTTCAGTAGCTTGCTGCAAGCACAAGGTCTTTAGCTTTGAATAAAATATTATTTACAGCATGTTGGTAGTCTACAAAAAATATTTTTGATTAAAATTTGCTTCTCAGGGCTCATTTGTCTAGCAAGGAAATAATAATTTCTTCTTGCTAGCTGCAGCTGATGTTGCTTTTTTTTGTTCCTCCTTCCTTGATGAGCCATATGGGTAGATATGGAAACAATTAAGTTTTGATGGTGTATGAAGTAATTGTAGCAGGTAATAGCAAATATATTAAGAAATACTACATATATAATGCAAAGCCCTCATCTCTCATGTTTTACTCTGTTTTCAATATTCAGAAAAATAATTGCCCCTTCTTAAAATGTAGCAGCAAAACAGTATCTTTTTTAATTGGGATAGCTTCAAACATAATTACCTAATTATAAACACTAGTTTGATCTCATCGGGCAGTGTGTAAGCTTATTAATTTAACTTTGTCAATATTTAGACTTATTCTGAGTTTCTGTTGCAGTTCAAGATCAAACAGAACAGAGGTAAGGCTGCAATAATTCAGCAGCTACTGGTGAATAATTTACAGTGTTCATAAGTTCTTCCTTAGCGAACTTTTTTTCTGGACGTTTGTGATCAGTAGGTAATTCTATTAGTTTGAAGAGTTGTAGCTTGCATTAAAATAGTTTTATTCTTTTTATCACAGATACGTTGTGTAGAGGCTTCGATTAGCAGTCTTTCTTTGTGGTCAGTAACTTACCTGACTGAAAATAACTAGTAGCATGGGCAAACTCATACTAACTTATTTAGAGAATCTTGCCATTTTTCATGTTTAAAATTGGCCAATATAAAAAATTATTAAATACTCTCACATATTGGTTATTTGGTATTAGTCACTAATTTATAAAGTTGAATTCATTTGTTAGTAGTAAACTTTCAATGCTTCAATAGCTCTGAATGGAAATACCAGTGAGTTGATAGATATACATATGTATAGATATTTTTTTTGCTGATTTAATAATTATAGTATATTCTTTGATAGGTAGGTTGTATAATCTGTTTTCTAAAAAAGCGCCCTAGACTGGAAAAGGCATTTAAGGTCATTGAGACCAACCATTAACCAAGCACTGACAAGTCTTCCACTAAACCAAATCCCTAAACACATCAGATTACGTATAGAATCCAAAAGAAACCTTTTCATTAACTTAACTACAAAATTCATCCCATGTGCAAAATCTCTGTTTAAACGGACTGATTTTAGTTTTCTGTTTGCAGAAGTAGCCTTACTTCTTGAGAGAGAATAAGGGCAGTAACAGTATAAACAGCATGCACATTCACTCATAGTTCTGTTTCTTCAAAACTTACAGCTGCTGTCCGGTCCACCTCGCAGCGACTGCTCAGAATGAAACAAGCTTCGGCATCATCCATTCTAGAAGGGAGACAAGCCTGTTACATACCAACAAAATACCTATGTGGATTTGTGTTTCACAGTTTATAGCCTTGTATGCTTACAGAAATAGAATACGGAGAAAGTTTCATCTATTCTCATGCACTATCTGAACATCAGCAGCAGTCACCTTAGTGCACTAATTGTAGAGTAGGTTTTGGGAAACTTTCCTTTCTCTGGTACTAGCAGGAGCTGTGCCAAAGTAATAAAAACAGAGTGGCCTCAAACACACTTAATTTACAAAATATTTTTTTTACCTGCCATGAGTATAAAACGTGAATAAATAATACCAGTCTGTATAGTAAGGGTATAGAATCACAGACTGGCCCAGGCTGGAAGGGACCTTAGAAATCCTTTAATCCAACCTCCCTGTCATGGGCAGGGACGCCTCTCAACTAGGTCAGGCAACGCATGGGAACTGAACAGGAATGATGCGTACAAGTTATTTTTGATAGGAATGAATGAGAGAAGGCAGATAATCTAGACTTGTCTTGCCTAGTGATAGCAGAAAGACAGGTAGATGTACTTGAATAATGCGTCTGGGATAAATAAACACTTTTGTGTATGTATGAATTAAATGAATTAACTATTTTCAGTCCGTGGTCTCTTTGAGAACTTTCAAGGTTTAAATTGTTCTCTAGGGGTATTACTGGTCATGTAATGAAAAGAATGGTGGTGGAAGTGTGGAGAAAAACTGTCTGACTGAAGGTTTCAAAGTTTGCTTTTCCTTTCTTGCCTCAGATCTTGATATCCTTCTCCAGTGAATCCTACTTCACTTACTGGTACATGGACGTACTTGAAATGGTATTGTAATAAATGCAAATCAGTATACCCAAAGTAGTAATGTCAGATACAGCTGATGTGGAGAAGAGAGGACAGGAGGCTGCTTCTGAGCACTGAAGAAGAAGAAATAATGGGAGCCATATGAGTAGTTTCAGCTAAGCATGGAAGCAGATTTGGAGAGGTAAGGTCTTTAACAAAGTTGAAGGAAAGTAAATTCAGTGAAATTAGATGAGATTCTTATGAGAGCTGAAAAGGTAACTGGGATTGACAGCATATATGGATTTCAGAAAGAAATGAAACCTCGTGTGAACATACTTGTCTTTTTCCCCACTGTTTTGGGGGTTTTTTTTGTAATTTCTCGAATCACTTCAGCCACAGATGGCAAAGATAATAACCTGAGATTAACATCTATGAATGTCATGAATTTAGACAACAAAAACACTGATAGTATCTGTGTTAAACATATGTATTGGAACCCAGAGTATCCTTATGAAAAAAGTTATTAGTGTCCTAACAAATTAAAAAGCTTTGTCCATTATGCCATTTTTATGTGCTAGAGAACTGAATGAGAGACAAAAACACCTAATAGTTCCACTGGTTGAGGGTGGTAGGTTAAAAAGACTTTATATACTAAAGAATCTATTTGTGAAAGGAAAAAGTATAAGATAGAGAGTGGACATGAGAAAGATTAAGATTTGCGATTGTTCACTAAAGAAAGAGGAAGGAGAGAGAAGAAATATTTGAGGCCATGACAGAACATGGTTGAAAGCTGCAGGAGAAAGAAATCAAACATAGTAGGCACGTTAGTGACTTTCTAGTGCTAGTCTGCACGGAGAATGAGAGCTCTTTTAAATCAGTTACTTTTTTGTTTTAAATGTTGAAGTAGCTGTAGAGCCTCCAGTCACGCTGATGAACAATGTAAGTGCCACGACAGATCTCACTCTGTTTTTTTGTTAAAGTTGGGCACATTAGCACTGTTGAGGCAACAGCAGAAATTTGCAAAGTGAGGCTCTCAGATGTAGGAAAGCGAGAACGATTATCCTCTTAAAGTCAAGTTGTACTAGGGCATATAAAAAAAAATACAGTCTTTAGTTAACTATTTCCTACTTATGCAGTCAGTGAACTTTTGGTGTTCCTTTACTTTTTGGAGCAACCTTTATCACTATTGTGACATTGCATTTCACAAATTATGTATAAATTTTGATAATGAGATACTTCTTGATTATTTTGGTGACAGTAGTGTTGTAACCATTACTTTATTTATTAGAAGAGGTTTACCATGTGCCTTGTTATCTTCTCGGTACACTACATTCTCATTAAAAAGAAACACAGCAAAAGTCTTGGGTACTAGTTTATATTTTGTATTAAATGTTCTATTAAATTCTCACTACTACTTCCCTCAGGAGAGCTTGAAAATTATTCTATGACAGGTACATTCAATTACATGTTCTGCAGAAAAAAACCACAGTTCCACAGCTGACTACCTCCAGGTTATTATAAGTGAAATTCAAGATTATCTTTTGGGAACAGATAATTTTTCGTCTCCTAATGTGTAGGACAAATGCCAGCTAAATCCCCACATGAATTCCTTCTTGAAATCAGCAAGAAAGAAAAAAAAAAAAGGAACCCCTCAAAGAAAATTCCTAATCCTGAAAAAGCTTAATTGTATTTCCAAATCTTAAACAGATGTAGAAGTAATTATTTTTTGGTGGCAGAAATCTGAGAAGCTAACACTGCTTACTAGAATTCTCAGAGATTAGATTCTTGGAAATAACTCCCCTGGGGTAAAGAAGCCTGAATGACACAAATATTCTGACAGGTATTGGCTTAATTTTAGATATCTATATTACTTGCAGAATAAGTTCTTTTAAAGAGCAATGCAAATAACTCGGTTATTTGCTGAGAATCACCTTTCTGTCTCTTTGGAGAGTTTAGAGATGATTTTCCTTCGTGAATTCCACTGTGAATTCCTTCATGCCTTCAAGTGACTGAGCAAGGGGGGGCGGGGCTAAGGAACTGTGTTTGACTGATGTGTAGTGATTAATGCCATTCCCTATTAAGTGGCAGAGAGGATTTTTTTAGAAGTGGTGGAAGCATGGACTAAGAGGAAGGCCCTGAAAGAAGATTATGTGGAGCTATAGTACAGTAGTTGCTTATACTACTAGGCTGAACTTAGGAAGAAAACAAAACTGTGCGATGGGTTCACAGAGTGATAATTATTTTTATTTACTTTTTTTCCCTTTCAGCTCATCAGGAGAGCTACTCTCACAGTTACCATGTTTGCTTAAGGAAGAGAAATTAATTCTAGCATTACTGACAGTTTTGGAATTTTCTGTGCTGCTTTTTCAGAAGAAATCACAGACACTCTGTTTCAATACCTTTAAAAACTGAGACAGAAAAGACTTGGTCAAATGAAAGAGCTTATAAATATTTGTTCCTTGAAAACTTTCAGATAAATTTTCTTAATAGAAAAACACATTGTATCAGAGCCTTGCTTTCTTAAATACACATGCTTCCCTTCTAGTATTGCTTTTGTTGTTTGTCAAACAGGATGAGAGAAACATAAGTAAAAAAAAGCCCATTGGTCAATATTTGCCTACTTAGCTCTCAACAGGTCTTGATCTTTTAGTGCTGAGCCTTGCAGATAGATAACTCTTTGGGACCACATTGGGATTTGTAACACCCTTCGGACCTGAGCATCCATCTCAGTAGGACACAAAATAACGACGTAATAGTCCTGTCAAAAACATAAGGGGGAACAGTCATGTTATTTTTGGATGTTACCATTTATTGTTGCTAGAGAATGAGTCAACAGAGACTTAGAATGTCAGAAATGTCTCTGATAATCCTCAGATTTAATTGACAAAGGTTATTTGAATATATGTATTTAAAATACTGAACTGGATAATAAAAATGGCTGGATGGTTGTCAAGTGCTCACAAAACACTCCGGGGTGGCAGCTGAAGTTCATTTAGAAATTTTTTTTTTTCAGTATGAGCATGTTTTTTTTCAGAGACATTTATGTCATTCCAGCTGAAAAATGTAGGCAGTTTTCAACAATTGAAATGGAGTTGTCTCCCCTCAATTTTTTTCCTCTGCATTAATGGCCAGATCCAAAGTCTGCTTCCTGCACTACAAGCAGGCCTTGTTAGGAAAAGTAAGGTTGGTCTGAAATACATGTGCACGTACGAATGAAAAGGAGAGATAAATGGAACGTGAGAGGAGAGGCTGAGAGCTTAGGACAGCCTTGTCCTGGAAGACTTCCTTAGCACGCAGCCTTTTGCAGAAAGCCTAGCGCATCATCTGTATCCTTCAGCTTCCTATTTCAGCCGTGAAGGGAACGTATGTAAACTCTTTTAGGCTACGTAAGTAGCATTAGTACTTTTCTTCTTTGTCTCCAGTGTATCACAGAGCCTGACTCATTCTTCAGGCTAGTTAACTAAATTTTGCATTTCAATTTGCATTTGCATCTGCAAAGAATTGGATTTCTTTGTTCGTTTGCTTATGCCACTTACTAACTAATTATTTTGGGGAATATTTTGGATTTGGGATTTGTCAAATTGCTCCTCAGCAATTTGAGGATTGTATTTTTGTGATTTTTTTCACTAGTTAATGAAGCATATTAGCTCAGGTAACTTGGTGAAAGACATAGAGGAGGTTTAGTAAAAGAAACAGCCTGCAGCCAAGTTAATGATAATGAATTCAAATTGCTATCTCATATAAGCTTTTATATGATCAAAACAAGTCATATACATGTTTGTATTTGCTAGAGAATATGCGTACACTAAGAAAATCTCTTGTGTGTAAGTTTTCAAGGTCTTTGTCCTTTAAAGGACATCTATTTATTTCTTAATTTCAACAATTCAAAAAGGATCTAATCTTCCAAACATGGACCAAAAAAAACCACAAAAAACCCAAAGCAAAATGTGAAAATCAAGAGACACTTTGACTTGTGAGGAGTTTTGGATTCAGTCCCAAAACAACAGGAAAAAATAATTTGAGTATTTTCATTTATTTTCTATTTTGGAGTAGAATATAAGGAATTTGCATAGAAATACCTGTTTCTAAAAGGACTGGCATAATTCAACAAGAAAGTAATTCCATCTATTTAGTCTATTTACCTCAATTTAAAACTAATGTCTCCGTACTGTATCTCAGCTTCTTATTATAATTATAGATTCTCAATTCAGCCAGCTATTCCTAAATTCAGTTTTACAAATTAAAGACCATTTCAGAAGGCTGTCTGCATTTTTGCATTTTTGGTTGGTTTGTTTGTTTGTTTTATTTCTCACTCTAAGTACCTGCAGTCTGGGGTGAGCATAGAATTCATTTAAGAAATCCATAAGTAAGTCAATCTTGAGAGAGCTAACACACAGCACAACATGTTTTTCTGTCTGAGCTCTGTGTCGACTGTAGTTTCCACCGGACTTTTGTCTCTCCATCCACAAATACGCCAGCTGCTCAAACTGCAAGAGATGTCAATTGTCAGTGAAATACAGAGGAAAGCAGATGTGCAGTACAACCATATAATGACTTAACAATGTTGCCTCATTCATCTCATGGCTCTGTGCAAAGCTACTCTTAGCTCGCAATGTTTTACTTTTTATAAAGTTCTCTGGTAAGTGGGTGAGATGAACAAATATGGCAGTGGAGCCACAAATAGCAGAATAAATCCATCAAAATATTACGAGATGACAATAAATCTCAGGATTTCAGAGCAGAATGAAGGCTGTACCTTCTTTCTTTTATGTATTTTATACTTCTGTGCTCTTCTTTTCCCAGTGTTGCGTGACATAAATGCTTCCCTCAAATGAAAGGTTAAATTTTCACACACTTAAGTGTACGCTGTGATTATAGATACTTGGATAGAAGCACCGTGTTTCTTAGCTTGGGCAATAACTCTTCTCAGAATGTTCTGAATGTGATTCTGTATACTATCTGTCTTATAAATTTAGACACAACTTAAATACACCGCAGATGTTAATACAAGAAATTTGCCTTCATCATCTAAACAATACATGCAGGCTGACAGTAAACATTACTAGTCTGAAGTCTTTAGACTAGAAGAATATTGTAACAACCTATAATAAAACATACAAACACCGTTTCCAATTTTCTTGTAAGTAATATGCAGTTAATACCGAGTTCAATTTATCTATATGTCTGTGTGATAGCTGCTTTTTCTCATCCACATTCAGCTGATGGAGAGATTGAGTCGTGAATAATAATTGCAGGACAAAAGCTCAGGAGAGAATGCCTCCCACATTCTCTGTATGAAAAACTATAGGAAGCCTCATTAACATTACAAAGCTGTAAAACAAAGTAGCTAATAATAGGTACATTTATGTGCAAGGGCAGTAGATTCCAGGTTATTTAGAGGTAACGCAGAGCTCTTATGCCTGAAGTTTGTATCAGAACTACCTGAAAGATGAAACTTCTATTTGCTAGGTAATTCCAAATTTCTTTGATAAAGCATATTTTAGTTTTCAATAGAATATAGATTTTACTAAGTTTCCACTGAGTGGGAATATAATGATGTTAGTGCATATCTCTGTGTATGCAGACATCAAATATTTAGGTATAAAATGTTCAAATAATATCAAGAAAATGAATGCTGAAAACTTTAACTTCTGACTTCTCAGGGTTTCTGTGTTGTCTGCTCACAGTTGAGCTTTAGTTCTCTGTCAGAGAAGCAGACTGTGGAAACTATGGCTAAGTGAGAAACTTTGGTGCTTCGTGGTCGAGCAAGCCTACTCTAAGCTTTGATAAGCCTGCACAGTGTCTCCCCATATCCCCTTTTTGTGGCCTGAGGTCTGGGTGATCACCAAGTGTGGAGCAGTTAACCTCTCGGCAGGGCTTCGCATGTAACGAAACCAATTGACTCCTTGACATATTTGGATTTCCAGCCTTCTCCTCTTGAAACTGTTAGAATTGCTAAACTTCAGTAGGCATCAAAAATTCCTAACTGTGCTGTTCTCTCTATGTGTGTACCGACTTAGACAGCTGTGAACCCAATTTGCTTGAGTTGCAGATTTAATGAGATTTTTTTCAAGTTAGTACTGAGCTGTAAGTGTAGGAGAGGAAGTGGAGAGAACCAAGATTAGAAACAGAGTCTGCAGAGGAAATGGTATTCTCATAAAGAAAGTGCTGGCTACTGTTGTTTTTTGGTTTGGTGTTTTCTTTGTTTGTGTTCTGGGGTTTTGTTGGGTGTGAGGGTTTTTTTTTTATTTTTTATTTTTTTACACTGCTCCATTAATAACAAATGGAGTATCAAACGTGTATCTCGGGATGAAGGAAGGGCTCTGTGCTACATGACAGCAACAGAAAGATTTCAAAAGGACTTCAAAACTGCGATTAGTGCTGGTTTTCAGTATGAATCTAGACTTTAGGAGAACAAAAGAAAAAGGAAGGAAAAAACCCGAAACAGAATAGGAGGTATAGAAGGTGGTTATTTTTTCTGACATTTTATATGCAGTAATAATAGTAACAATAAATTACTTCAGTTATTATTCTTTTGTTTCAAAAACAGTTCTAAAGAGAAGAAAAATCCGCATTTACCTGTATGGGCAACACCACAAGAGCAACACAGATCATAATGACAACAAGCAGCTTTGAAGGCCATATCTTGGGTGTAACATCCCCAAAGCCCACAGTGGAAAATGTCACTATGCAGAAATAAAGGGAGTCAAAGAGAGTCAACCTGTTTCCTGCTCGTTCCAGATGCTGAATTCCACAAATACTATGTAGAAAAGAATGAATAAAGACACGAAAAATAAAAACTGTACTTAGGGTCAAGTTCATGTTTGATGATTATATGTGCAAAGAACTCTTTTATTTTCAGAACTCAAAAAATTATTAGCAAAGACATCTTTTCAAAAAAGAGTAAAGATTAGTATCAAATCAGAAGTCTATTATTCATATAATATTCAAATGCCATTTATAATAAAATAATCTCATTTTTTGATTATTTCAATATGACAGTCACAACTTTGTTGCTAGGTTTTGCTCAGTGGCTGTTGTGAAGGAGAGGTGGTATATGGAACATCATGGATTGATGCAATTCCTCTCTAAACCAGAACAAAACAGATGGTATATAGTTGCCACCATTCAGAATTTTCTACAAACATATTTTAACTTTTTCGGGGAGACTCTGCTGGTATGGCCAAGAAAATGTATACACTGCTTTCTTTGAATCTATCACTCTTTATGGTGGTCTCTATCCTTTTCTGTGGCAAGAGTTACTAGTATGAACTAGTTATGAGAGTACCTATTGCATACTGCTGCGATAACGTTGATTCTACTGGGTACTGACTGCCTAGAATAAACTGAAGGTGAGAATTGCAGGCTATCAAATTGTCAGAGGAGGAAGCGTCTGGGGCCAGCCATGAGGTAGAAAGCAGAAGATGCCAACTGCTCTGAAGGTTTTGCTTTTGCTTGCTAAAAGCACAGAATAGAAATATAAGGCTTGGTTGGTTTTGACAGTAGAATGAATGAAGTTCATTCCCTGCAGTCACACATTCCTGTGAACAAGTAAATGGTAGCCCAAGTGAATTGGTAATGATTTCTCTTGTAATCAGAGTGATGTGCTTTTGGTTTTGAGAAGCAGTAGCAGAATCTGTCTGCAGGTCTTAGGGCTATTTCATATGCTGCAAATTTTCAAAATATTTTGCTTTGAAAAAATACGCCATGATAAAGAACTTCCCAAGCTTAAAATATGATCTTCCCTAATACAGTAGAATTACTTAGATCAGTCCAGGCTTTTAAATTATATTCATCTATATGAAGAAAATCAATAGGTGAGCCACCCTGAATAGCGTTTTTTCCCCTTGGAGTTAGTGGAATGATTTCTCCTCAGACAATTAGATATAATTGATAAATAATATCGTAATTATTCTAGAACATACCAAAAGTTATTTCCTCATATATGGTATCCAGATGGTTATAGTCACTCATTAATATCTGCCAGGGTAAGATTTTTGCATCACCAGGGAGACCCTGTGTTTATAACAGCTTTAGCAGTGGTTCTTCTGTTCTCTGTACTGTTCTCCAAAAATAATTTAGCTGTGGGCAGTGGCATTTCCAGAACATATGGATCAAATTCCCAGTTTCCTTTTCACAGATCTAGCATTTGTAGTTTTCACACATCTCAAAATGTTCTAAAAAGGGTGGAGTTTTTTCCCCTCGTTGTTTGCATAAGTTTCATACTTCAGTCAGAACCGATACTTTTATATTCCTATCCAGTTTGTCCCACATTTTTCACTGGAGTTGTAATCTAGATCTTCCATAATTTCACTATGTTCCTCTTTTTCTCTTTTCTTTTTTTTGTATATTACTCTCCCTGAAAATATTATCAGAAGGACTGTAAGGAATTATTCTAATGAAGCTTTCTTTTGATCTCAGACAAGAAAGTTTTTCAGCTAAATCCTTTTCCAGTGTTACTTTGAAATAATGGAGTATACTGCAGAGGCATCCAAGTATGCATAAAGAAGCTATTTTAATACCATTATTCATATAAGTTACATGTAATTTTGAAAACAGAATGGTAACAGATTTTTAATTCTTCATTGTTATTATTTGTAATCACCTTGGTGCATTTTCTTCTCTTAGATGTCTTTTGTAGGTGCATCTCTAAAAAACACATTACCTTGACTTCAGTAATTAAGATCACAAGGGCCAGGAAAGCAGCAATTATACTGAGCCAGTGACATGGCCTGTATATAACAAGATTATTACACCACTTCAGTGGTGTATTATGTGCAGCTTGAGAAATATCTGCAGATGAGTTTGTATTTAAGAATAATGCATGATCCTGTCATTGGTAGACATGTATTTTTTCTGATACTGGTGCTCGTGAAATTGCTTGTTGTTTGTGTATGAAAAAGCATCAATTTTACTCTTGGATTTTGATAGGATGGATTAAAACGTAAAGAAGTCTGGTACCCTGTACTTAGGGTCAAATTCAAGTTTGATGGTTACATATGCAAAGAACTGTTTATTTTTACATTTTCAAGAAATGATTATTGTTTCCTCAATTGTATTCTTTTTGTAAAACCTTAAACAAATTTTAATAGCTTGCTGGTAGGAAAAATCAAGTGATGAAGGAGATATTTTCTTTACTGTGATTATTCTTTACGAGCTTTTTGTAGCTAGCCCACCCAATCATACTTTAGCTTTACTAAAATAAGTTAATATATCATGAACCTTTTCTAAGTGAATCATAAATTCCCATTAAACTTAGTGAGACTAAGATTTCATTTTATCAGCTGTACTCCCTTGTAGTCCTATATATTCTTAATTCCTTGAAGCCATCAAAATAAATTTGTGCCTGATCCAACATGTTGTGGATTCAAGCTGTTTCTCATTGAACTCAGTGGGCATGAGCCAGAGCTTCTCACATTTAGTTAACAATATTAAAGTCAGTTAGACATGGGAGCTATTTCTTCTTTGCTGAAACAGAAATTCAGCTCTTCTAATAACTTATTGAACAAATTAATTTCTTTCTTCAAAATTACTTGCACCTCATTTACAGTTCTACAAAATTGTACTTGAAGCCATAACTCGGAAAACAAAGGAATGATAAATCCCAAATTAGATTACCAATTCTTAATTTTACTGGATGTTTTGCTGCTCCACCTTTTGTTTTCCCTAGAGCCAGAGATGAAAAAACTACAGAAAAAAATGATTTTCAAGAGACAAATTTGTGGGAGTCTAATTACCGAAAGAAATATTATCTCTTTTAGTCCTCTACCAAGAATATCATACTTTAATCTCACCACCAGTGCCTCTAAAGAAATGTTACTCAGCATATATAGCATGTTGCATCTCTTTGGGCTACCTCATTACACTGCATACAGAACAGTGGAAAGTTACTGGCTGTCCTTTAAGCCAAATCCATGTGGATTAGTTACTCCATTCCCCACAACTTACTGATATCTTTTAATATTCTTTATATAAATACTAATATAAATTTCTTTTTTCTTGTAAATTAAGTGTTAAGCATTACTTTTAAATGATGCATGAATGCTGCATGTGCCAATACAGTTAGCCTATGTTCTTGTCTGCTTTTTCATTTTTCCTGATATAATGAAATATGCAGTAACTTGGAAAGCATCTTTTGGCTGTTTTGATATTTTATGGTGGTATTTTTATCTCCTTGTTCTTGTTTGCTTCTTTCTTTTCCTTCATCCTATGGTCATCTCTAGACAAACATGATTTCAAGCAGGAGAGGACTTCTCAGCAAGGGCAATGCTCAAGCCAAATTGTTCTAGTGGAGAAAATAAACCACTCTAATAATAAATACACAGAAAACACCCAATTCAGCACCTTCTATATCAATTTTAGGTTTTCTGGAAATCCAGCAAGGCTGTCCTCACGGTAGATCTAAGCAAGCAGTTACAAGAAAACAAAATTGGTTTGATGAAGAAGAGATTTAGTATTACTAAAAAAACCCCACAGAAACCCAAACCATGGGTCTGTTAAAGCAAGAGTGGTATTGGAAGATTTACTACAAACTTATGGAGAACACAGAAGTGTGATTTTAAACACTGTACTACCATTGCACTTGAAAAGCCAAAAATAAGCATAGTAACATGTAATCTTATGATTCATCATGTTTGGCTTAGATATAATTTGAACTTTTGAGAGTTCAATCTACATTTTACTGGAAGTTTTCTTTTAATTCCAGGAATCTTTGTTTGCTTGAGTATTCATGTGCCAAAACTAACTACTGTTTGAAATTAACCCCACAGGCAGTACAGAAATAAATACTGTAAAATAGCCCCTGAGATTAAGTCAGCTTTTTGTCATGATGCAGTAGCTTGTCATAGAAAAGGACATAACAACAACCACTTCAACAGCAATTTCAAAGTACTGTGCATTAACTGTCCTTATTTTAAATCAATTTTACATCGGTTTGTATTCTCATTGTCACTCTTGACAAATATGTCTGATTTTTTATTTTTACTTTTAGACAAAATTCTTGTTTACATGTATAGCCCCTTGACATCTAAAATAATGCACCACAGGCTGAAGCTAGAAGTTAAAGATGCTTAGATGTCTTCAAGGTTAGGTAGCAACTCACAGCATTGTTTATTGTGGACTTTAACTTTGAGCCTCAACTTGTGTAATTACTTTGTTGTGTTTTAAGTAGCTAGCTACAGGGAATAGCTAACGAATATGTTGAAATCAATGGGGATTAATTTTATCAGATTCTGTGGTGCAGACTGAGTGCTTAAATACTTCAGAAGTTACATTTGAAATAATTCCAAAATACAGCAATGCTGCATATTAGGTGAGCATTCCCAGTAGTTTCTCACACCCAAAACTCTTTAAAGTTCCCACATACCCTACCACAGAATGATGATTTTAGAGCATCATGATTATTTGATTCTTCTGTACTGCCAGTTGCTGTTTGTGTTATTTAAAAATTTTCTGATGCTAATACCACAGATTTTTTTTTTTTCTTTATGAGAAAAATTGGAATGAACCATCAGTCAGAAAATTGTTGATAGACCATCAACTGTAGCAAATATCTAGGGGTAAATTCAAGTACAGCAAAATACTAAAGAAGATGACTGTGTTAAATTTTCAGGAAATAGATGGGCAGGCATTTGAGACATATGTTACCACTGTAGGGGCTGTAACTATCTGCTTAAGGAAATCAAGATTTGGAAAATTTCACCCAAGATGCTTAAAGAAACTGCCTCAATCTTTACACCAGAATGAGATGTGGCTATAGAACAGTTCATACTTCAGTCTCACTCTAAGAGGCCTCTCTTACAAGTCTGATAAATGCATAGACATTTTTGCCCGAAATTAGGAAATAGCGCTCACTACTTGCCAAAGATGTTAATATTAAGCTGGTGTCAGTTTTAAGTCCTCAGAATGAAAGTGATATTAGGACTATGACTCTATGATTCTACGACTAAGGCTGTATCTGGAGAATGCTTTGCACATCGGCAAACAGTTTTTCATACTGTACGTTGTCTCTGTGTGGGGTGTTC
Source organism: Apaloderma vittatum (assembly GCF_000703405.1). Taxonomy (NCBI): domain Eukaryota; kingdom Metazoa; phylum Chordata; class Aves; order Trogoniformes; family Trogonidae; genus Apaloderma; species Apaloderma vittatum. Next base: position 36,213 of record NW_009698285.1, read on the forward strand.
TGTCTTCTCTAGGGCATTGATATAGAGCCAAATGCAGTTTTGTCCTGTATTTTAAAATTAGACATTATTGCAAAAGCATTTCTCGGTGCTTGCAGAGTTAGTATACGTAGGATCGTTAAATGGTCAATTTACATTTCACAAAATTCTGCACTGGATACTGATATAATGAGTGACATTAAAGTAGCAGTTTTTTCATTCTTTGTATCAAATACATATGAAAATATTGTATGTTGAATTCTGAATGGCATATCCTCTGAATTTTAACTATATTTTTCCTTTGAGATGCTACTGAGCTGTGTAGTCTGGTCCTACAAGAGGTGAAGGTGTTGCTAACCACCCTACCCAAAAGCTTTCTGACAGAACATCTCGTTCTTGTGTAAATAACAAAGAAGAGGTAAAGAAAAAGAACAAGAAGTGACAAGAAGCAGAAGTGACAAGAAGCAAATGAGTGAAGAGACAACCAGAAAACACTCTAATCAATAATAAAATTTCTATCCTTTCCAAACACCCTGAAGCTGAGGTTTTAAGTTGCTGAAAACTAAATGCTTCATTTTTTCCCAAGCCCTGTGATTCTTTCTCAGGTGATTTATCAAACCTGCTTTTTTTTCCTATACATTTATTTTTTGAAAGCAATATTCCTTGAAAAACATTAAAATAAATGCATTTTTAAAAAATGACTAGTTTAAATAGATGTAAAATTTCCAAAACATTAAAATGACAGAATCTGGTACAATAGATCATGTATAATATATCAAGTTTAGGTACAATGAGAAGTTCCAATTCTCACCTTTCATTCCATATAGAGGGCTTTAAAGTAGTGAGAATAACTGAATTGCGGGACATAGAAATTATTAATTACATACAAGGCAGTGAGAAGAATGAGGGAGAAATGCTGATTGGAAAGAAGATGCAAGTTGTTCTGACGTCTTTAAGTCAGCAGAGAAATACACTTGTTAGTTGGTAACAAATGATTCTGTGAATGCAGTAGACCACATGGAAATGGAGTCACAAAAAATACTGCTGGACTTGGTGGCTTCTTAATATTCTAGGACAAAATCTAGTATCTCAGATATGTTTGCAACTCTAATGCTAATTCGTTAGCTGATCCAATGTAAATCTTTCTATTTCTCCAGAGTTTTGTCTTCAGAGACCAGCATATGTTTTCATACAACACTCCCCTTTTTTCCACAATCAGAGTAGTGAAGAGAAAGACTTGGATTACTTTTCCAGGCTTTGAATCAAGTTCTTCCACTCTGAGGTGCAGAATTCTTTCTTTCACTACACAGCAATCCCACTGTGTCAGAAATGAATTCTGAACTTCTCTTTAGCTGGAAAGATCACCTTTTCCTATGTTCCAGTTGTACTTTTATACTAAATGACGGTGTTTGATATCATTGCCATTGTTTACCCATGGTGTCTAAGGTACTGATCTTTGGCAAAGTAAAATGCTTACATTATATGCAGCTAATGGTTGCAAAAGCTCAACTTACAAAAATAAACTTCCCCTAGTAAGCCACGTGACTTCCAGAAACCACAGAACATCTTGTTAAGCAGAATAGGATATTATGAAATGACCAACCAAATATAAATATTTGCTGAAACTGAGTAAGAACCTTTCTTCTCCTGCTGCTTCATTTTGTGAAGTGAGAAGTGGAGCTGCAATAAAACAACTGTGGTCACTGAGACTGCAGAAGTAGAGCCCCACTGTGGGCAACATTCAGCTCAGAGTATTTCCATAAAAAGGTCTGTGCACACTTCTCTAAGTCCAAAGAACTACTCGTATTTTTGTAAGCTTTCAAGACTGCCCTGGAGCTTTGATGGCTCCGTGTCCTAGCTAGCCTAGGTACACTTCAGTCCCCTCACAAGCGTTTATTTGTTGTCGACAAGCCTGTAGTTCCTGACCTTGAAGTATCCTCTCTAATGTTTATACGTATTCTGTACCCAAGCTGCCTAAAGTAAGAGTCTTTCCAGACTCCGCTGAAGTGTGTAATATCTTTCAATGCCTGGAAAATCCCAGATGCCAATATGCCTTTATGGTAGCTTATTAGTTTATGCAGCTCCTTGTATCCATCTCTAGTGGTAAAACAGCTTAGCTTCAGCCTATGCAGATCATTTGTTCGCAACATAGCTAGTTTACTAAATTTTTCATTCCCACAAAAGCTGGGCCATGGAATTAGATACATTTAGGAAACGTTAGGAAAATAGTTGATTCGATGTAATTTTACACTACAGACAGGATGGGTCTTAGATGATTTACTATCTTACAACCGTTACAGCACTATGATATAGTCTATAAGCCACTGATAAAATGATTTTGTTCATTTTCAGCCTTACTCAAGTCATAGCATATTTTAATGGCAAATTGATTTAATTTTATTGTTAAGTATTCATTTTGATTTATCTTGGATTCAATACCTGACAACTTCTTCTTTACTATTTCCTTCCATTTGGGACAGACTTTCTGTGTAATAGCATTTTGGAATTTTCTTCTTAGTTTTCCTTCAAAAAATTCTTTCCTTTTCAGATTTTTCATTTTCATTTGATTCTCAAGAATATTCATCAAGAATCTTCCTTACACTTCCATCCATTTTTGCATCTCCTTGACAGCCTCTCATTTGTTTGCATTTTAAGTGCAACTCTCTTTTGCTGCTCTTATTGCTGCTGTGAAAACAACTGCTTCACGACAAGCGAAATTGCCTTCCTCCTCTTGCAAAGTTTTCATGTTAATAACACTGTAAAGAATTAATTTCTCAAAATTTACAGATGAGTAATAATCAGGAAGAATGGTCTTTCTTGCATTGCTTATCTTGCTGTGAAAGGCAAATTATACACACAGGCTGGAGTGGTCTAAAACTTGCAAGTGATTCAGAGCAGATACCACTTGTTTTATCCACCTTAACCATAGGCATGAGGGCTGTAGCCCTTTGGAAAGCTCACAGGTGAAATTTTCCTTTGCAGCTTAAATTTCCCTAAAACACTTATTGTTCCAGAACTATATCCAAGATTTGTCAGAAGTGATTTTTACTTGTAGACGTGGAAGAAACTGATTTCGGCTTGTCTTATTTATGTCTCCCTCACAATCTTTTAATATGCTATTGCACCTCACTGTCTGCATTAGGCTCCTGTTTTTCCCAGAAATTTTCATTTACATTTGTTTTCATCACCAATTATGTAAAAAGACTGCACAATATAATAATAATGATGGCAATCTTAATCATTAGAAGATATGGAGAACTAAGACTGGCCTTTTCCTGAGTCAGAACGTAGGCTCTGAGGCCTCCTTGAAGCAGTGCCTAACTCATAAATTCTACTCTCCTCATTCCAGGTCCTGCAAGTCTAGCTTGTAGAGTGACTATTCTATGTAGCAATATTTTTGTATGTGATGGATAACAAAAGCAAGAAAAAACAGTCATGGAATCTTACTGGAATGGGATATTTGTGCTTATTAGAAACAGCTTTTCACATGTTTACTGAGCTTATTACGCCCTCAAAAGAGACAAAAGCACTTCTGGTGAAAAAACAATAGAATATGCACTTGGAAGACTAAAGGGTGAATAAATAGAAGACTCAGACGCGTAGGCTAGAAACTCATGAAAAATATCTGTTTCTCGTGACAGCTGCTTGCTGTGCTTTATATAATCTTTCTGAGAACAAAGGAGAGAGGTTTGCAGAGCTGGAGAGGTGACAGATGGAATGTGATGGACTTATTTGAACATTGTGAGAAGCCCTAATGAAGACCGCTATGAAATGCTACAATTATGTAGCAAGACAGAGATGGAGAACTGTTGTGTTCCTCCTATGGCACAACATTTATGCTTACAACAAAATGTTCATTCTGCAGATGATTATTTATGTACTGGTGAGTGCAAAAGCTTTATGATAACTTTAATGCGGCTGTAGTCTGTTCCATTTTGGATTTTTATTATGGCGCTATTATTATTTACTTTTTAAAGTAGATGTGTGTATTTTATGAACTAAAGATAGTATTTTAAATATTTGGGCAAGATGCTGAACAATGAGCATGAGCACGTTCTCTGGAATTTTTAATATTAATTGAAAGTATCAGAGAAAATAACAGCAGTGCATATTATTTAAATTATGAAGTTGTGTTGTTTTAAAATGCAGTAGTCCCCATGTGTTTATAAAATGAAGCAAGCAGACAAGTTTGTTCTCTATGTCACAAGTGAGATGGACATATCAATTTTCTGCATCTCTGGATGATGGATAAAAAGGCACCTTTACAGGCCAGGAAATTTGGTGGTGGGAAACTTCCTATTGTTCTCCCTTCTGGAAAACTAAAATTTACAAGGAGTTTAAGGTAAATGGCTGTAGTCAGATCACTTCAGGATGGTGGTGTATGCCTCTTGCATTTCAGGCTGCACTGTGAAATCACTAACTCATCAATAGTCTTTTCTCTGTTACGAGTGTTTCCCTTCAATATTTTTGTTGTTACATGCACAAATATGGCATCATCTAAACCTCTCTCATACGCATAGGTGTTGTCAGTGTTGGTACCTTTGCCAGTGAGGTCACCTGTACAGAAAAGAATAAAGGGCACTAGTTACGGTCAAAGCCGCAGGCTCCTTGCCAACACCAGAAAGAGTTTTGCTTCATTTCTTTGATTCCTCTCAGCTCCTACCAGCTTGTTCCAGTTTTGGGGTACTGTCATCATCTTCCTTATTTTTGTGAAGAACTCTTGAGATTGTGGATTGTGACGAGAGAGGGACTGACAGTTAAATGGGAGGATGACTGCAGTCTAAGTAACAGTGGAGAAAAACTGACCAGTAGTTACACAGATACCCTTGCAGCTTGCTAGTGGGCTTTCTTGGATATGGGCAACTGGAGGAAATCCTCTGTGTGTGCATTTCTGTTTAGTTTGTTCTCAGTTTAGCTGCTACATTCTGTGGTATTTTTAGAACAGGGATAGACTGTTCAAACAGGCAGTGAGCTAAGTGGAAACATACACTGTGTTGCTGCCTTACAAGGATAGTGTCCATCAATCTGCTTAAATGAGTGGCTCTAATGGGCAGTTTCAAGACAATCGCATTGATGTCCAGTCTCTGTCTATTTACAACACTACCTGTAGGCTCATGATGCATAAAAATTTCACTGAAAAGAGCAGTACGAGATCCAAAGGGGTGTATGGAAACTGCAGTGTGACTTAGAGTGTATCCTTCCTTTAACAAAAAAAACAACTTGTATACTTTGGCTCCTATATTTCATAACTTATTATTAAAAGAGTGTAAGTGAAAATGTGTGACACACAAATAACTTTTTATTGTGTTTCTACAAACAATAAAATTCTAGGAGGTGAAAATTATGGGAGGTAACTGCTTGGGGATAAAAGCAATAAATTATATCATATATTATAGAAGTAGGCTGCTTTATGGTTTGAATTTCTGCTTGGAAACTCAGCAATTCTTCTAGCTATGAGCCAGAGGACTTGGATACTTTGGACTGTCCGTGTCTTGTTTGGTTTCATCAGCAAGCTCCAGGATTTCATCATCATTCTCCTCCTGTTAACATTGGTAGAGTCCTGGTGGTGTTTCTAATGAAATATTTTGGTTGAGTGAAAAAGTTTGAACTTGGCAATAGGCAGGGAGCTTCCTGAAAGTCATGGAAGTTTTTATGAATTCCATCTGAGTTTTCGTCTTTGAGCCATTTGTTTTCACCATGTGTTTGCTTGGAGAAAAACTTTCTGATAATTTTTTTGACTACAATTCAAATGCATCTATGTATACAAATCTTTCTAAAAATCCAAAACCTTAAAAGACTATTCTTAAATGTGACTGTTTAACAATTTATAGTATGTTTATGATGGTTTATGATGAGATCCTAGCAAGCTACATTCCCAAAATGGCAAGCTTGATTTTATTTATCATTTAAAGTAAGAGCACAAGTTGTATCAGGATGACGAAAAACCAGCAGATACATGAGTGAAGAAGGGAGTTGATTCAAGTGCCAGCAAAATAATATGGGATTAATGATCATAATACTGGCAAGATGAAGGCAGGGGACTACCAGGACTGACAGTACACTCTATAGTTAGCCTCTGCTATGTTTTGTCTGGCATATTTTCCCCTTGATTGCCTAATCCATGGAGAATATTCAGTAAGATTTTATTCTTTCTACATATTCACTACAGCCCTTAGCTACTCTGAATATTCAAGGTGAAGTATTTTGTGTTAGTCTTAAAGTTGGTTGAATCTTTATTTTGTGCAAGTTTTTTCTTTGTTTTTTGAATATTACCAAAATGAGCAAAGAGATTGAGCAAAGGAAGCAGATGAAACATGACCCATAATCATTCTTTTTGCTGTATTTATCCAATTCTAATAAAATACGTATATGGGCACTTACAGCTGTTCCCTCTCATCAGTAATTTTATTTTGAACTCCTTTGCATAAAATATTTCCATCTTCTTTGTTTTCACTGCTCTTCACTAATGATAACTAACTTGCTAAATACAGGACTGTATTCTGTTTGTTGATATCAACACACTGTAAACTGAAAAGCAAATTAGGTACAAGTTTTCATTCTCAGCAGTTGACTGAGATTCATCATAAATGTAAGCCAGTAATAACAGATGTCCTATGAAAAGGTAGCTCAACATTTTATTAGGATGCCATGAAGAGTTTTGTTCTTACACTGTAGAGTTAAGCAAAGCAGCAGCACGCATGCAATCATAAGAGACCATAATGTATTGGATACGTTTAAATCTCCTCATCTCTTATATGATCTTCTACTCCTTTTGTAATACATTAGTAAACATACTGCTTTGCTGTGGAATGTAATTACATATGGTATTCTGTGCCCAAAGGAACTGACAATTTGATTTCATGCTTGTTAAGTTTTCAGTCTGCAACTTCAACCCACGGTTTCTACTTAAGTGTTTACTAAATGAATACCAATTATTTTTTCTTCCTTAATGCTGCAACTCAGGCACTTCCACTCTAATATACAGTGTATATATAATTTTTCCTATATATCGCAGAAATGTACAACTTCTACCAACATAAAAATATCTAACTATGTTTTTAAAAAGAATAGGAGCATATATTCAGCTTCAAGCTTACGTTTGAGTTCCTTTATAAGTATACAGTTAGGTTTTTTACTAAGGTTGAAAGATGACAAACCTCAATATCATTTATTATTTTTCTTAGGTGAAGGTTTTAATTGCCAGTGGAAGTACAGAACTCATTAATCAGAATGCCGTTTATTTGGATTATACCCAAAAGAGTATTTATTTACAGATTTCTACTTTGTGGGGGAGAGGGAGAATGGAAATTGCTATCTGCTAACAGTGCTAGAAATACAAATTTATTGCAGCTGAGATACCATTTAGAGATTAAACTTTTAATGCTCTCTGACATCAAGCTGATGTTTAATTGTTATGACTAGGTGATCAACAGACCTGTATGTTTTTGTAAAGATTTGTTGTTGAAGTTGACAAGCAATTATCAGAGATTGAGTATACAAGTAATGTTTTCATAGTGAATCATACTTTTAGTTCTTTACTTGCTTTATATAAGCTCAGTTAGTTATTTTGGTATGTGGCAGCTCTGGCATGGGGGATGGGGCCCTAGTTGCTAATAAAAAGACTATCACACACTGGTGAGTTAGAGCAATCCATAGACATTTAACTTTTACATGTATTTGTTTACCACCCACAGGTGATACTACAGATGACTGTCTACCCCTCTAGCCTTCAGCTCTTTGAAGAACATCTGTCTAAACATTATACTAATTTCTAAGGAAATACTAAGTACAGAGAAGAGAAGAACAAGAAGGTTTTTTCTTTCGAAATTCATTGTAAATGCACTAAAATCTGTCTCATGTCACGTCCGTAACTCTGCTAAAGCCTCCAAGATGTCCTTTCAATATTCCGTGAATTTATGCCTAATACAAAGAGAGTGTGAGTGAATAATTCCTGGTGGCTGGTGCCAGCGTCTGTTAGCATGGCCAAAGCTGTAACAATGTCTTTAACTCTTCATTTCTGATTTGAGAAATATACACTTAGCTAAACTTCACACCCTTAAAATACAGTTGGAATATGAAACAGACAATAAAAGTGAACAAATCACTAAAGAGTTATGCTGATCACAAATCAGCATAATGATTACTGCTCAGCAGAGAACCAGAATAACTGCATCTAACGATACAGTTAAATATGTTAGTATAAACCACCATAAACACTAAATTTTCATAAAATAGTTTGTCAGCCTAATGAATCAGTCAATGAAAGATTTTTTTTGTTTTTTTTTTTAAGTCTGCATGCTAATGACAACTTCGTTTCTGAGCCAGGAATTGTGAGTGATGATGGTTTGCTGCCAGGCATTGAATTTTAAATGGTGAAGTAACATCCTCAACATAATTAGTCATCTGTTGTTACACATGGCATTCTGTTTGCTACCGTCTAAAATGATATAACGTTCCCAAAGACAGCACGTATCAGGTTTATCTTTTTACTGAGAAGATGAAATGAAGTGTGTGAAAGATAATGCCTTCCTGTAATGAAAGAGATGGAAGACAGAGGTTTTGAACACATATTTTATATATCAAATTGCCCTTTTAAGGGGAACTTTACTTGCCTTTACTGAAGTCCTCGCAAAACCTAAGATTTCTTTTACCCATACAATGATACAGTATTTCACAACCTGCAGACTCTGGTTGCATTCCAGATAGACTGTTATTCTAGCATGTTATTATACCAAAGTTATTCTTGTCACCCCTATTCTGAAGGTAACGTGCGTATTTTGCATATCTAACATTTACATTTTCCCACAACATACCTACTCACAAACCCGTGGTTCAGAACCAGGTCTATGTGTGTTTATAAGCAAATGGAAATCGCATTAGGGAACCCACATCCTAATAATTTACATGTCTTTGCAAGTTTACCTCCATCGCTCCCTATGTCTCAATCCCCAGAACCTTTTCTCTGTGGATCTTTTCAAGCGCTGATACTTTTGAAGATATATGTACCTCAAATGCATATTGCACATATTAAAATATGGTAATTTCTGGTAACAGAATGTGGCATTCTGTTTCTCTTTGACATTCCTTATTTGCCCTTGTTCTTTGAGTAATCACTTCTAGACTTGCCCCAAATCCCCCTTTATTACATCATGTGCTTCACGTGACAATTACAGAATTATATGTTGTGGCCTTCATTCCATCCTTGTGTACATCCACATGACACAGAAAATTAAAGCAGACTTTACTAATTTAATTTCTAATATTACTAAGATTTTACATATTCCTCATAGTCATTCTATGTTATGGTATGATTCTGCAAAAGAACAAGGACAGGATTACATTTAGATTAACTTTGAGGAATTTCATGTGTTGCTTTACACATGTTGGCAAGCCATAATTAGTTAATATTAGCAGTAGCTTGATTTTTTTATTTCCCACAATATTCAAAATGTGTTTCTAAAGAAAGGATGCTATGGAGATGCCGTATTTTAGAATTGTATTTCTAACAGTCCGAATGTTATGACACTCAAAATCATTTACTTTTTATTTGCTTTTCATAACAGTAATTGGTCTTTGCTGCCAGTACAACTTTTGCTTGTTACAGCATCTTGTAATATTATTGCTGTACTACAAGATATCATGATAATAAAACCTGAAAAATTGTTCTCCCAATTCAGACCTTATAATGTTTTGCAAACAAATATTCTCAATGCTTGCTCAATGAAAGGTTGTTCAGATTATTGTAAATATTAGCAGCATTTGTTATCTGAGAGACATTTTTACTTAATGTGAAACTTATTGGGAAAGAAGCTGAGAGACTTTTTGTCTCCTATTTGGGCAGGAGATTTTACACTTTACTTAAATATGCATATTCTGATTGCTGATTTTTTCCTACCTTTATCTAAATTCAGTTTGGAACTACCAATTTTCAGGTTAATAAATGATCTGCAACCTGTGCTATCAAATCAGCAAAGCCTTGACTGTAACTTGAAAAAATCACAAGTACCTGAAGCCCCGACTCATCTTTGAGGGTGCAATAAAACAATCCAAGTCTCTCAGTCATGTTGTTTACTTAATGTAGTATTTCTCTACATGTTAAAACACAGGAGGATTTTCCTATAAATAATCTGTTGTTGACACTCCTTTTCAGAGGCTTTATGAAGGGCAGCTTTCCGAGCTACCATTTAATATGATTATTTTTTATTTTCAGAAGATGATAAGATGATTGCAAATGTGTATCTTACACTCAGAAGATAATTTAGATTGAATTCTCTAACCTTTATGACTTTGTTTTACAGAGCAAATAGGCTACTCAAATTATTATTAATTTTACTGCTCTCTGTGTCTAGTTTTAAATGTTCCATTACATCAGTTGCACAAAGAATTCCCTGCATGTAGCATGGGAAAGATGCTGACCTAATTATTTTAGAAATAACTATGTAGAAACATCTAAAAAGATTAACAAAGGAAATATTATGTCACTACCAAATTACTAACTAAAATAGCATGAAATTCTGTGTATAATTATCTAGGTTTCCATAGAAACCATGTTTGATGGGTAGCCAAAAAGACTTCTGATTGGGCTTCCATATTTCTGCTCTCTCTATAATGAACATGATTTCTGTTCTGCCTTTCACAAGCAACTAACCAGCTTTTCAGTAGCCTGAGTCCTATACACATTAAGCAGCACTCTTTAAGAGCACTGATCACCCATGTGCTTGTTTAATATCTGAACTCTTAAACTTAAGTGTGTAAAAATATTTTTTTAAAATGTATTATGACAAATACCACACTATCAACCAAAGGAAAAAAAAACCAGAATAAATGTATATATGGTGGTATTTCTGTGTTATCATAGTACAACGGTTGCATAAAAATAAGCAAAGGCCTTAATCCAAGAAACAGGTTGCTTTTACACCTACGTTTTGTTGTTGTTATTCATTATGTTTTGTCATCAAGCCTTCTCTAAGGTTTAGCCATGGAGCACCTATAATATGGATGTAAGCAAATGGGTCTCCAGTGCTAACAAAGCTGAAAAAGGTGTGGCCCATCCTATAAGTCCATATTCCATTAGAAACAGTAGGATTTTTATCTGAATTTGTGTTTCATTTAAATAATCTAGATTGGCATCTATTTGTGTCAACAGTATTTTCACATGCTTCTTATAGAGCAGATTTTAGCAAAGCCACCTTAGAAATTTGTACACCTAAGAAAAGATAAACCCTGTATCCAACACATTTTTCTCCTACCAGATTTGATGAAAATTTTGTTCTCCTGTTCATGCACACAGTTTTTTCAAGAAAACAATAGTTCAGATACACTTTATTTTATAGATTATTTGTTTGCAAATAACAAATGGATATTTTTAAAAAAAATGTTTTGCTATTGATCTTCCAGATGCTGCTAGCTTTATTTCAGAGAAAGAGAAGCATATAACCACTATTCTTTTAATACTCTGTGGGATTCTTGTAATAGTTGGATAATTTATTTTGTATTATTTACAATTACTTAGAACTTTTAATTGATGTCCTATAATATTCTCCTGTTTAGTCTGTTAGATCCTGAGACATCCTGTGCTCTACCACTTTAGAATCATGGGATTTGATGAAAGTAAGTAACAGAACTAGAGTTTAATTTTGTGCTATTTTTGATTGTAGAAAATCTCTCTAAATCGTAAACTGAAATTGGGTCTGAGCACTGAGCGCTGTACAATAAAACATAACATTACAGAAAAAAGAACTGTATACCCCTAAAAACACATTTTATTCTACATTACATAATCCACCAACACTCTGCAAGTTCATCCTACTTAGTGCTAGGCACCTCTCTTGGAAAGCTGCCATTGCAAGCTCTTGGCAAACCCACCACAGAAGGGCAGAGGAGCACAGACTTCGTGTGGTGATTTAGTTCCCTTCAGATCTGCACTGCCCTCTGAGTTGTCTGCTTATTGGTAATAAAGGGAATGGCATCATTGAGATGCCTGATTTTCTCTAACGTTACATGGGATTAATCCTTTTTTTGGTTTGTTCTGTAATGTCATGAAATTCTTGATTTGTCTTGTTTGGACTAGATCATTGTCTGGATTTGTTTTCAGCCCTACAAGCAACTTATTCACACTGTTTCCTCCAGATGAGAATTTTGACTTGTAATTGACATTGAGGCTGAAGTATTGGCCTATTACATTTATTCTCTATGTCGGTGTGTGGAAACATCCTAATTTTCTTAGGTGGAAAGCACTGAAGGGTAAAAAATGGTAAGATTGACCTCAGTGAGCTTTCAATGAAGACACAAGCAAAGTTTGTGCAGCCTTCTTAGTCCCCAGGACGAACAAAATAAATGCCCATCTCAAATGTAGGGTTTTTTCACAAGCTAATCATTCTGCACTGGCGACACATGACTAATGCTGATTTTAAAAGCAAAATAAGTCTTAATAGATGATTCAGTGTGTCACAGAAAGACGCCTGAAAGAGTCACTCGCTATTATTTGTCATCTTGTACAGTTTACAGAAATAATTAGTATTTCATTTGACAAACAAGTGCAAACATCCATTAGCTAAATGACAAAATATACACTTTGACTAGGTCTGTAACTTTCGCTAGAGCTCTATCAATAGTAACTGCTCAGCAGTGTCATCTAGGAGTATGCATCTTTTAGAATGTCTATAACCGCTCTGGTTAGGAGGCTACTGAGGTATTTACAGAAAGAAAAATTGTTGGATAGCCTAATCTGTCTTTGAAATCAGAAGAAAGAGGAAAAAAAATCCTTATATGCAATGTGCAAATTACACATACGTGGAGTTGGTCTTATGAATGCACTGATCTGCAAATGACTTCTACCTTCAGATCCATTAACAATTATCACTGAATATCAAAGAGTTGAACAGAACAAACATTTTGTTCTGGGATTACTGTTTGTTCTGTGGTAACATTGAAAATTGTCAGCTGTATGGAATAAATAGGGAGGGAGCCTTTTCCCGCTATATTCTGAGTGCAAGGGACAGCTTGAACAATGATGTCTAAAAATTCTGGGATTAGTCAATTAGCTGCAAACATGAGATTATTTTTTTTTTACTTTTCATATGAAAGCTCATACCTGAGTTATAAGACTTAAGTTGGAATGTGTCCTAAATGTGTCCTAAATGTGTCCTAAAAATGTCCTAACATTCTGTGATTCTGTGTCTACATGTGTAGCCACCACTTAAAAGATTCTGTTGTGGAGATGTAACTAATGGGTTTGCTGATTATGCATGAGGCAGAATTTAATTATTTTTTTCCAGGGTTTTCTGCTAAATATAGTAGAAGTTATTTTGAAAATACTTCTTATATGCACGTGTCATGGTTTAACCCCAGCAACTACACACCATGAAGCCACTCGCTCGCTCCCCCCTGTGGTGGGATGGGGAGAATTGGAAAAAAAAGTAAAACTCATGGGTTTGGGATAAGGACACCTTAATAACTAAAATAACATAATTTTTTGAAAATATTTTCTATAAATATGCTATTTGCTTGCATTTATGGTATGTAATACAGATCCCTCAGACTTTTCGCTCACGTGAAGCACTAGGAAAGCACTTTTGCTGCACTTTCTCAGTGCACCAGTCTAACTAAACTGGTAAGAAAGTGGAAGTAGGAAGAGGAGTCTTTCTGGGTTCCATACCATCCTGGACTTCTTATAAGACGGTGTACTCCCTGTATGAAATAATGTGCCACTTCTTTCTACGCCTCTGGTAAAAAAAGCATGGTTTTGAACAGAACCCAGTGTTGTAAAGTTTATATTGGTTTCAGAAGTGCTGAAAAGCCAACGTTCCTATTGAAGCAGATGGTAAAAGCAAGCCTGTCAACCAGGACGTAAGAAGGGCTGTGGTGCTACAATTTAATGCACACAGTGCCTGAAAGTGGAGATGCCATTAACCTTACAGGTCACCAGGCAGGCACAGTGTGGGCAGCTCTCAGTGGTGCCAAAAGTGCACTGTGAGCATGTCCCCATGGTACTGAATATACTCTGAGGTGAAAGTGCTCTGAAACTTTAAGCACTATATTCAAACTACTGGTCTAGGCTTATTAATTTTGCACTACTGAAGCTATGGTACAAGGCAGCATCTCTAAATGTAACCAAAACCATGGTTATGAAAACAGACCAGTGCTAGCTAAATATTTTTGGAGCTGTGCTCCATTACACATATGGGTAAGCCTCATGCTGTCTCCCATATGTGTTTGGGGTGAATACACCATCCGTAAGTGGACAGTTTCCAGAAATGGACGTTGCTCTTTTTTCAGCATGAAGAAATTCATGTGAGGTCTAAATGATAGCTCTTAAAATGAAACGCTGTCTCAAATTCACCACAGATGTAACATTATCAAACACATTAAGCTAATTGATTTTCACTGTTTATGGAGAACTTCTTAGATATTTTAAAAATATACTCTGTAATATAAAATCACACACAGATGGATAAATAGTATAAAAATGCCATTATGTGTGTTCATGTAACAAATAGGAACAATTGCCTGAACAGTTCAGCACTCCAGTCTTAGGCAAGCTGCAGATGCTTGAACAACTATTCTCAGTCATCCCAAAAGCGCTTCATTTCCTTAGTTATTGTGTTATTGGGTGTTTTCATCCTATTTAACTTGTTTTGCAGTCTAGCAGGGTCAGTACTAGGTCAGTATATAATGATCTATAATGAGCTGGTATCTGTGGCTCTTGAGACCAGACATAATTACTGTAGGTGAGCTTGCCATTTTCTGCATGTTCTAATGTCAGTTAATCAAAGTGCCTTATGGCCAGCATGATGTTTTGTTTAGCTGCAGCTTCTACACCCTATTCAACCAGGGATCATCACAGTGAGTTTGCAGGAAACGTTCTTGTTACTAGCTTACTTCAGTGAGAACTGGATACATATTTTGTTCAGCAATTCAGTAAAATACTGCAGTAGGTTAGTAAAAAAGGTGAGGATCATTGAGGATCGTTTTCTATTGTAAAAAATTGAAAAGCAAAATTAGAGCCAATTAAAAGTGTCCAGGTGCTACACTGGCAGAATTTTATGCCTCCCAGTTCAAGTATTGTAGTCCTTTATACAAAACTTCCTCTTAAAGGGCCATAATATTCAATAAGAAATTAAATCTCACAAAAATGCATTAGTGTTTAGAACTGGAGACATTTGTAATTATGCATTTGTGTGGCCACAAGACAAAGGGTAAAACTGGAGCATTCATTTAGCCACTGACTAGAACAAACTCCTTGAATAAAAGGCAGAGAGGGACAAGACTGGAAAAGGCCATGTGTTCTTTTACACTGTTACTACCAAAAGGGTTAGGCAGCACATAACGGTACCTTTTGGGAAAACAAGCTAGAGAAATAAAGTAAGAGAAAATCAGATTACTATCTCCAAAATGACAGACCAAACTTTATTGGTGTGCTGACCCAAATGCACCCTGTCTGGCAAAATAAATACAAGTAACTTAGCCTTTCCACACAGAATCATACTCTTTATTCAATGCCCCCTTGTACAATGTCTTGTAGCATACACTCTTCCTTTCTTTTTTTTTTTCCCCCTCATATATGATACTCACTTCTCAGGCGCTACTGCTTAGAAAATTCTGTATGTAGAGTAAACTACCAAGCTACATTATAACCACTATCCATTTATACAAACATAAACATAACCATACTGGGTGATAGCAAAGATTTATGTAGTCTACTTCATCTGTCTCTAACTCTGGTCAACAGCAGATCCCTAAAGCACAGTATAAAAATGGGGCAATCAAGTGGTGTTTCCTGTGGATTTTTTGTTAGTCTCCAATAATGTGCAGCCATGAGTTTCATTAATCAAGTGGCTTTATGTTTAATGTCCTCAACAGATTCTTCTTCATGCTTCCCAAACTCCTGTAAATTTAAGTTTTCAAGGTCCTGCAGCAAAATGTTCTTCAGAGTAACGCATTTTGGTTGTTTGAGCCTGTCATCCACTACTTCCTGTAATCTAGATTAATCTAATCTACACTTTCTGTAATCTAGATAAATCAACAGATGTCCCCTGTACTCCTTATGGGAACCTGACTCAGTTATCAAAGTGGTAAGGCTGAGATCTCACATATTTTTCTGTCTGTCCCTGCAGTCAGAGGAATGTGACTTTACGGACACTTCTGTTGGTACTCTTCGAATTTTTGGAGTGCATTGTCTGCTGAGATCCCACTCTTGGTACATACGTAAAATTTCCCCCATTCCTTTCTACTGCTTTTTTGCATTACAACACTTTCTTAACATTTTCACCGCAAGTGTATTACTCTTTTAATTCAATGCATGATTTCAATAATACCTGTTTTATTACCATCTAGTAAAGAAAGAAAATCCAACATCTATAATAAAAACAAAGGGATCTGGCCACTTACCAGGTGAAGATAAGACACAGTAAGGTAGATATTAAAATGAGAACTTGGTTAAACATTGCAGACTGCGTGCGTTGGATGGCTCTGTGAAGATCATTCTGTATTAATGGAAAATAGGTGTTATTTTTGGTTTTGAATTAATAAGGCATGAGCTGATTCTATAGAGGAATTATATAGTGCCCTGATAAAATGCAGTCCTTCAAATGCACTTAGGATTTGCTGATCATATAGAAGGATGTAGAAGAGCCAGCTGTAATCCTGTGATTATTTAACCAGCTTTTTGTTCATCCTGGCACAACTCTGATGCTGTTGCAAGCTGCCTTAAGATCTGTCTGCTCATGTCTAGCTTACAAATTACAGGCTGCAAGGACCAATTAAGGCAGAGCAGTTGAGTTCCCTGCAATTGTGTATGAATGGAAGAGCAGCAAAAGAACCAGCCATTCCAACTGTCCCTTGCTGGCACAGTAACAATTTATACTAATTGAGATTTCATTTGATGCCTTATTTTTTTTCTAATTTCAATGGAGGAAGCAGTTTAACGATGCTTGACCATTTGTATAATCTAAATACAGATCTGGTTAGCTTCCTATTAAAGTTTGACAGTGGACTGTACTGCCAAAATCCCACTGAAGAAAATATACTAAAAAAATAGAAACTCTGAAATAGTTATTTCCTTTGCAATACTTACAATCATATTCTCTAAAGCATGCTTTGCCAGCCAACAATTTAAAAATACAGGAATAAACAGGTTTCTTAGGACTGGCCAGAAAATCTGAAAGAAAAATTAACAAATTCATTAAAAGCCTTTCTATTCAAGAATAGAGCTTTCTATTCAAGCAGCAATGAAACACTTTGAAAAAAAATGCTTATTATTAATGCGTTTCTAGTGTGAGATATGGCTTTAAATAACAATTTTTCTTCCTTTTTGATGAACTATATGTCAGACAATTTCATAAAATAAGAATAGTCAGTTTTCAGTCCAGACACCAGAGATTCTTAGGTTTTTATATCTAGCTGGTTTATTTTATTGATTGTGCTGCAGCTTGAGTTTGAGGGTTTTGGTTTTGTTTGTCTTCTATTGGGAAGGAAGGGAAAAACTGATCTGTATTATTACTTCATTCAAGCAGCAAATTATCTTGTTGTTGACAAATGTCTGTTTCCACAGGCACAAATTTGTCATCCACATAAGATTCGAATTTGCTTCAATAAAAATTAAGAGTATTTGTGCAGTTATAAAAGTTCAATATGAAAATGTATTAATTCAAATATGTTTACCGTGATGATGAAAGGGACAGCATTAATTATTTCCAGGAGAAAGGGTATTCTCAGAATTTGTTCCCAGATATTTCCCTTCAGAGAAAAGGAAAGAAAAAAAACCATGTCACAGTAGGCTTACATATAGTTCTGATGAGGAATATATGTATGTTCCAATGCCACATATGGAGTCTCTCCCACTAGCTGAATTTCAGGAAGATCATCCATCTCAGATTTAAACACATATGTTAAATGTGAATATAGAATATAGGCCACTCTGGCCTATTTTTCTCACTGTTTATCATAATGGATCTCAGGTAAAAATATACACTTTTAAATCTGTATTTTTACTAGAGCAATTCTCTCTTTCCATAAGACCGTGTATTTCCTTGCTATGACCTAGTTAGTAAGACAATTCCAATGAAGAATTCTAGTTGCACGAAATGATCAACTCATTCTCTTAGGTGACACAAGAGCTTCATTAAATTCTGTTTTTTGTTTGTTTTTTTTTTCAGAGAACAATGTGCTCCTGTTTTCTTCTGTTGCATTTTTAGGTAATTTTTTGATCAACTATTTCTACTTCTTTTCTTAGAAGCCCCTAAATTTTTTTTAATCCCATATTACAACACTTCAGCTTTCGACTGTGCCAAAGTTCTTCTTTACCTTAATGCTCATTAGCTCAGAGTGTCCAAAAAATAGAGAAAAATCCCTAGTACAGCGTTAAGAGTTGCAGAGACTTACATCCAAAGCACATGCCCTGCTCAGAAAATTTTACCATCAAATGAACTGTTTTGATTACCCCTATGCATAGTGGACTGCCCTGTAGTCTGTGCTAGCATTTTTTATGAAAGATAATCCACTCTCTGTACCTCCTTCTAATAGAACTTCAGGGCAAAATATAATGTAAAAGAGGATTGCAAATATGTTGTATTTTCTAAACAGAGAAATAACAGCTTGTTTTTTCTTAATCTTGTTTCATCAGCCTCTGCATGTTAGTCAGAGGTCTGGATACTTCTTTTTTATTAATTCTAATCCTGCTATTAAGATCTTAACTTATTAAGAAATAAGTATGAAAAAGAGGAATGAAACTAAGTGAGGGAAAGACAGCAATATTGTATAGCGAGTCCTTCTGCCCTTTGTAGTTATCTTATCTTTGCTTTGTATTTTCTCTTTCCCAGCTGTTTTGAAGAGAGAAGGAAGACAATTAGTGTTTAATATTTGAATTAGGACTAGATCAAAGTTCTGTACTTCTGTGGCAAACACTTCAGTACATACCAGAGCTTTTTGGAACCTGATCTGCTTATGTGAAATTAGAGGTCTTTTCACATATTTCAGTGGAAGTGGTACTGACCATTTCATTTGCTTACTGCTAGCTACAAGATGGGGATGATGCTACTTCTTTTCCACATCTGAACAGTGACTGTGGATGATTAAATGTTGAGATGAAAATCAATACATTTTAAAAAGAAGGTATTTAAAATTCAGTGACTTGCAGCTCTAACAACTCTATATATCAAGACTCCATCATAGGTAATAGAAGAACAATGTAGCATGTATCATGGCAATATTACAAGAATTTACAAGTACAGCATTATATTTTTAGTTGCAATTACATGAATCTTTCCTGTTAAAATAACCATCTAATGTAACCACTGAAAATTAAATACAAGCTCCACAGCATATTTTCTGGTTTTAACTTTTCACATCTGGACGTCATTGTACCGATGGGGCAGGGATTATTGTCTTCCATGTAATTGTAGTTGGTGGGAGTACTTGAATATCATTAAATATGTTATCTGATAAGCAGCCTTGTAAACAGAAGTGAAATTATGAGACTCTAAACTGAGATTTTATTTGTAGGAATAATAAAATCCAGATAAAATTTGATTTTCCCAACTGACCCATTATGTATTTTCACTAATTTCCTCATTTTTAATGTTAAGAGCTTTCTTTTCTGCATTACAGAAATGTCACGTAATTCACTTGTGCAGGCAAAACGCCTGTGCAAATGTGCTCCAGGTACTTAGTGATGCGTGCAGCTGTAGAATTCTGGCTTCCACATTCAAACAAACCATGTCTTCTGCAAAACTGTCTTTTGTAGTGAGAATGTATAGTGCTGATAAAAGCAGTTAAGACTGTCTGTGCGCCAGTGAGAGAGTAGGATTGCCAGATGTCTGTCACGGGTTTTGGTGATGAAAATTTATAATGTAGACGTCTTTCAGGATTTTGGCCAAGGGCAAACCCTCATGTAATGGGCTAAGCTGTGAGAATGCAGATTGTAAACCATTCATTCTTGGATCAAGTGATCAGGAGTGTAATGCAGTGCTACATTCTTTCCATTCCTG
>NW_009698285.1:56204-77614 GCF_000703405.1 Apaloderma vittatum
TATAAAAGTAATAAAAAATGGAAATTCACTGTATCCTAGAAGTGTGATAAGCTGTTATATCCCCACTACTCTGCACATTGAATCATTCACTGTATGTCATCAGCCAGGTATCAGAAAGGCAAATTCCTTGGAGTATTCTCTCAGATTACTTTTATTTATTTTACAGGTTATTTGTGAAATCCTAGCAATGTACACACAAATGCAAACAATCATCTTTTTCCTGTTTTCTTCCTGGCTCATCCTCTGACTTGTGCCTAACTTGTAAAAGCTTTGGAATGCTGACATGAAATAAGTAATCTGTCGCAGATTTACATGAACAAAAACTCCTTTGGTCATTCTGGCTGTTCAGAAAGACCTCAGAGTGAGCGAAATAACAGCCTTCTTGGCTTCCTGAGACTGATGCAAAACTGAGGTGAAGGGCACTATCCTGACATTTCCAGATTGTCACTAAAAGGACAGGACGAGAGGGAATGAGGTGTTCGCATCATGTGGATTACCAACGTGCATTTCAGAGCTATTATTCTTTCTTATGATACTCTTATTCCCTTATGGGAGTGGAAATACAGCCATTATAAAATTGCCTCAACTTCTGTGACAGGTATATGCACCAAATCAGGACAGCAGAGCTTTACACCCACTGCACACTAATAAGTAACTTCTCATGGGAGCTGACTTGCCAATACTTCTCTCTTCATCTAAACTCACTGAAATTGATGCAGACCCCAAGCAGAATGGTTAGAGATAAAATGCTACTCTTTACTGTTTTGACACTGTATGTCTTAATTTTGGATTGTTTCTGTCTATAACTGATATGCACTTGTAACCCCCCAACATCAAAATAGTATATGCTACAAGGATTTGTAAGAATAAGTTATAGACAGTAGACAGTTTCAAGCCTCTTAGTGTTACTGAGCACTAAGGACAACCTTTACGCCATAATCACTTGATAAACACACTAAAGCACAGCTCTCTAACTTCAGTGGTAGCTCTGATACTTTCTGAATTACTGACATTCAGTACCTCAAAAAAAATCTGATGAGTTTCAGAGGCCTGAAACTTGAGTAGCTACAGCTTTGACATAAAGGAGAATTGTGTTTGTTGCATTATGGACAGACATATAAAATTGTGCGCTTGAAGATTCAGTAATCAAAAATGGAAGTCACTTTTGAGAATGTGTTTTCAAATTACAACATGCCAGCAGACAATGGAAGAAAATGGAAGTTTCATTTCAGATTTCTACTCTCTAGATATAAATTGCTTATAAATTTGAGAAACGTGAACAGGGCTGCCTGTGACAATATTCTGTCCTTTACATGTGTGATTTTCTCATCTTCCTGCTTGTACACCAGTGTGAACACAAATGCAGGCACAGGAATTTTATATAGAAACATTTAACTCAGTTACTTTTTGTGATGAATTATGCCTAAAAGTAACTAAAAGTACTTACCTTGTAGCTTAGATAAATCAGTAGGAGAGTTTCAAAGAGACTTATTAAAGCCACAGAAACCTTAAGTGAAGTGATAAGATATGTGTATTAATACTTGCTTCTTAAGAATCGATGACATTAAACATTACAATGAAAAGTGGAAGATAATAAAAACACCAGCTTTTCCATATATCCTCTGAAACCATCTCAGCTAACAGCATTTAGCATGAAACTTAAATATCATCATTTTTCCTGACTAAAGCACAGGCTCTGACTTCAGTCTCATTGCTCTTTTTGAGCAATGAGAGCCTGCAGAGTGGCCTTTCCATCATTTTTAGAAAGCTCCGTACACAATCTGCCAGATTATTTCTCGAGTTTCAGTTGTCTGTTCCTAAAAGGTACCGAGATCTTTTCACAAGACAGAGAGAGAAGGAGGAAGCTGTAAATAATGGAAGCTAGTCAGCTCTTTACTTTTCTCTAAGGGCGTTATGAATGAGTGGAAAAACAAATGCTTTTCTTACTGTGTATAATTCAGAAAGTTGAAAACAGAAGAAGAAGATACAGATGAATCATTACTGATATTAATATTTAAATGCAACTGAGCTCAACTTATCAGCCTTCATTTAGATTACATGTAGTTAGTGTCTGCATTATGTAATTTAAAAATACCTAAATAGTCAAATATCAAAATACTTTAAAAATTACTTAAAACTTCATATGCATTAAATAACCACAAAACTTAGTTAAATCCTTTGCACAGAAAATATTTGTATTTTAACGTGTATTGTGAGAATATTCTGTCAAGAAAATGTACAAATACAGCTGGGGCTTGAAGTCAAGCCTCCGGATTTCTAGTTTTAGACTAATGCTCACTACTACTGAAAACTCAGAAGAGTGCACTATGTGCACTCACAGTATCATTATCTAGAACTAAAAAAGATGCTATGAATTGGAAAAAAGATTAAAATACACAATCAAAATATATCAGTTTCTCCAAATAAATGTTATTGGCTTACATAAACTCATGTTATATCCGGAATAAAAATAAATCTTTGTTTGCAGCTATTGTATGTATCATACTGTGAATGTATGTGCATGCCTGCAAACACATATACATATGAATAAGTTCCTATGTTTATCAAATAAACTTATTGGAATAAGACTGTAACCATAAGCAAATAAATCTCTCAGTACTTTTTAAATTAAATTGAATACAATAACCTGAATATCTAGGTCAAAATTTATTCAAAATTTATGCAAGGAATTGAAAGGTATTTTCACCAGCCCTTAGTAAGCATGGTGCTAGAACATAACGGTGTAACCATTGTGGAAGCTTAAGCAATTCTTAGTAGAAAAACACATTTCATAGGGAGAATTCCCATACCACTGTCCAGGGGTTAAAAAAGTTTTCCTAAAATGAGCAGGGTAAAATGCAGGCTTTCATATTATGAAGTAGCTTTAGGTTTCCAGTGTATTTAACAGGAAAGTCCATGAAGTATATAAAAAGCTAGTGGTATGCAATTATGAAGTTTAAACTCATCATTAGAGCAAACAGTGAGTACTTGACTCAACAAAGCTGGATATTTCTAAGAGAAAAGGCTATATGATTCGACAATATTTTGTTATAAGCTTTAACACTTTATAAATATATTATAAAGCCATATAAATTCAAATCAGCTCAGATCAGCTTACTTTTACTTTATGCTTTTGTTCTACTTAGTCATCAAGTAGATTTCTTTGCCTCCAAGTACCCTTTAACATGATTAAAATGCTGTAAATCAATATTGTGTACAGTTATAAATGGAAATAGTTAAACTGGCCATTTACATATTACCTGTAATCCCCATAAAGGCATGCTTCGATTCACCCAAATAATAGGAGACCTATTCATTATAATTAAAAAAGAAATTAATCAAAACCTGGTTAGTGTTTTGAACAAAATCAAGAGAAAAAAATGTACAAGTAAATGGAAATGAGAGATGCCTTATTTTCTTTAAAAATAATTCTCAGTTATAAGGAGTATTGACATTGCTTGTATTTCTAATCCAGCGGCAATGATTGACTTCCCATAGGAGTAATCCAGCACTCAGTTACACCAAATTCTTTTAATGGCTTCAGTGGTTGCCACTTCATTCCTTGTGATTCCACAAAGAATAAATCAATTTGTGCTTTTGATTCTAGAGATGCAGAAAAATATGTTTCTGAGGTAGGAAAAAGAAACTTGACAATTCTTTTGTGTGAACTTTTTGCTATCTGCGTAATAATATAAATGGTATCTAACTCATAGGGGCTGTCATATCTCAGAAAAATCTCATGTTCTCTTAGTATTTACTAAACTCAATAACAGGCACCTGACACTCGAACCTGGCACACTCAGTGGCACAATAACTTATTGTTAGTCATTTACTACTAGTCATAATGGTTTTTTAAATAAGGGCATCCAGCATTTCAGCAAGATATAAGCATTGATGGCATTACAAGAGCATCCAGTTCATCAGTTCACTTCTGCAATCAGACTAACAATTAAAATCTTAAAGGCAGTTCTGAATGTTCAGCAACACGGGAGTAATTACAGAAACATCACTAATATATGTTAAAATGTCACCATTCCAGGTAGAAATTCATTCGTCTTCCTGTTTTATTCCCCTTCCCACTATTATGCGGACTTTTGGCTTGCTTTTTTGGATTAGGAACTCACCAATCAATCATTCCAGGTGTGTAGTTTTGATTGGAACAGCTTCGGTTTAATTCCTTACTGATAGTTGTCATCCCATCCATGCAAAGTCCGTTTTCATTAGCAAATGTGTGTGGGAACACAATCATAAAAACATGGAAGGAAAGGGATATTAATTACATTTTCAAGTGTTCTACAAAATGCATGCAGTAGTTTGAAACCCTAAGCAATGGATATAGGTGTTTCAAAAAGTAAAATAACTTTTAGAAAGTAGTTCTGATTGTGTTGAGTCTGTGGATAAAGGGCTGCGAAGCATTTCAGGTTGCATTTTTTTAAGATTTATTTTCAAATGTGTTCCAATTCAAAAACAAAACAACTTAAATTATACTTTTGAAAGCTGAACTAAGTGTCCAATAAATATCAAGGATCAAGGGATACTAGAAATCCTATCACATGGATAGGCCAGGATAGAAAGAGCATGTATACCTGCTGTATACTCAGTGGGAAAGATTGTATGAAACTGCACTTTATATCCTCTCACGAGGATGTGAGGAGGGCTGGAGATTCATGCAGCAATAATCCAAGTAATAATCTGGTGGCATGTATGTAAAACAGTAGCTATTATGTACATATGATGTTCTCTTGCCTTGAATGGCGGGCATAAATCTGCCTTTCAATGGTCATGTAAAAATGTAGGAATGCATATTTGTGTAAACATGAAAAATCATTCTTGCCTATCTTTGGCAAGCAAGGCCAGTGGAAAAGAAAAGGATTTGCAGACCACAAATTAGCAACACCTGTATTTTTACTGACTATGAGTGAGACAGGTGCTAAATGCTATCTGTTAATAAGGATGATTTATGTCTTAAGCTCTTCCCGGTACACCTGCTGTGCCTGAAGGAGTTTTCAGGCAAAAAATTCCTGAAAACAGGAAATAAATGAGCAGGTAGAGTTTGTGATGAAAAGCATTTGTCCCAGAATTGCCACTTTAGAAACAACAAGGTGATGATGTTTTCTGTGGCCATGCTCTCAGCACACTGAGGAGTTTCTTTCATCAGACTGTGACACACTATCGAAAATGGATTTTTTTTCCGTAACACTGCATTTGTACGAATGCATTATGACAGTAGTTTAGGTAGCAAGCCCTTGGGATCTCAATGGGCAAACCTACTGGCATTAATGGGGTATCATTTGGGCACAGGGCTGTTTTTGCTGGCACAGCTTCTAAGACTGGGGTCTTAGGAACACGCAGGAATGACTTATATGAAACTTCTCAGCCAGACAAACGTTTTACAGAGATAGAACAAACTAGTCTTTTAAATGTACAACAACACAATGTAAGGGAATAATATATATAGAAAATACGAATACCCTCTCTGACTGATGAATTGTTACACATTTACACTGAAGGAACAAACATGTCAGGAAAGGTGTGGAGAATGAAGCAGTCTGCAAGATGCAGAAAAATCTTCGCATATGAATACAGAAGTAGTGAAGTACGTACCAACCTGTTCTGCACACCCAGACATAACTTGGCAGCATAATACTCTCATTTGGGCTCACTAGAGCTCTCAAAAGAAAACAGTATCAGCAGTTTCTGCATGCCAGAAACTCTCACTAGCTCTAAAATTTCAAGTCCCTGAGCTGCTGTGCTACTATGCCTAAATTTCTAAGGATGGCTTTTTCTCCTTCACTGTTATAGATTTTGAGAAATCTTCAGTTCTTGCTTCCTCCCTAAACACTTCCTCTCCCTGAAGACACATTCTAAGATACATGAGGAGTTAAAAAATAGTTTCTTCCAGTTCTTGCTTTTCCAGGGAGATTTTTTCTGGCCCTTTTTCAGATGTTCTAATTTCTTAGAATATATTTTGACCAAAAATAAAATCTCAAATGTATCTTCTCTACTTCCCATTCACTCACTCTTCTTCATGCACTTCTGAGTAAAGCCAATATTCTTTAACTCACTTTGCTTTAGATCTGATTCTCATAAAATACAGTGTTTCTCCTGTGCACTAGCTTTTTTATAGTATTACCCTGATCAGATTTAACTGATTTTCAAATATTAAAATTAGAAGTCATACTTTGTCCTTTGCCTAACACTGTGGGAAGAGTGCTAGCTCTGTCATCCCAGAATTATCACCTGTGCTTTGTTTCTTTCAGTATTTAAGGTCAACTGATTCAAATCAAGTGAAAGGAAGTCAGTTAATAAAATGTGGTGCTTCTTAGCATTTAGAATTGAGAAGATCCACTATATCCAGGATACAAATAAAACTAAGTGCAGAACTGAATAAATTATAAATAGAATTGTTTCTGCAATTGGTAGCTGATTGTATAACACCCGAGGAGGGAAAACAAAAAAAAAGAGTACCCAGTGACCTGTATAGAATACCATGCTGACAATTGTAGGTGTGCAAAAATCACACATTATGACCATAGATCATGGAGTATAGAATGTACTTTCAGTCTCCGCCTCTTCTGAGAGACAGCAGAGGCTAGAAAATTATCATCAGTGTCATCTGCATAAAACCTTAGTTTCATGCATATTTGTCTGTTTCCAGGATTTGGGATTTTAAGTAAAATTACTTCAGCACAATTATTTAAATAAAATCCTAAAATTATTGTTGCATAACCTGGCAACCTGTTATTTGCAATTTCATTTTTATAAATGTAAACACAAGTAAGATACACAAAAATGTTATGTAATAATACAGCTGAAAGATGTAGGTTTGGACAATTCTATCTGATACACAGTATCTGAACAAAAAGCTAGGATTATTTTAGCAGTAAAGTGATAAAAGAATATTGTTATTTTAGTTCTTATTTCAATTCACTAGCTTTATGAATTTTCCAAAACACCTGTAAGTCATAAAACTAAATCCCCGTTGACAGAATATCAAATATTTATTCATTAAATTCATTTATTACTTATAAGTTGAACAACACTTTGAGAGCAGAAATAACAAAAAACCCCAAACACATTACCATCCAAGTCCTTGTGTAGGATCATCCAGGAGTACACGAACTATGTATAAAAAACAGCTCAGTAGCTTGAGAGAAAAATTGAATAATCGTATTCTCAGACCTATTTTAAAAAGAAGAGAAAGTACAGAAATAAATTTAGGTTCTTTACAGTTTCACCCGCTTTTACAAGAAAACTAAAAGGGACTAAAATAGCCATGCTGCAACAGAGCAAAGGTCAATCTATCCACTAACTTGACCCTGATAGGAGCAACCGGCGTATCATACAGAAGAATGCAAGAATAAGGCTGTCAGGTACACATACAAGGCACCTTTCCAGCTTCTGGAAATCTCTAGGTTAAGACTCAGTCTATTTTAATGTAAAGAACTACTCAGTCATTTGTTTGAAAGCCATTCGTCTTTCCTGACACCTTTCTTTGGGTCTTTTGTAGTTTTACAAGTTCACTTTCCTGAAAGGTGAATAGGAACTACACATGGTATGAAATGCAAGATACAGCAATATGAAGAAGACATACTTTAAACAACAGGCAGAAGATATACAATAGCAAGTATTTAAATAGTTAAATCTGAAAATCTTTGTGTAGTAGCTTCTTATACATAGTATATGAATCCTACCCAACTTATATAATAGTAAACTATAGTTAGTTAATGTTGAAGTTGTGTAATTATGTGTCCAAGAATCAGGACATCCGAAAGTTATACTGAATCAACAACTTGTTCTACAGACCATGTGAGTATTGAACTATTGTAGCTGAAAGGACATATTGCAAATACTATCACAAAATATTGGAGTATTTCCCACAAACATAGGTCTACTGCACAAAGACAGAATTCCTTCTAAGGGATCCACATGTACACTTGCTTCTGTCACATGGGCAATTTATTTCAGTGCTAATTGGAGCTGTTATCTACTACAGTGGAACTTAACTGTATTTTAATCAGATTTTGCAGTCATTAGAGGATTAGACTTGAAATTTTCAGTCTTGTTATTAAATTCAATAGTCTTAAAATTTTGCCAGTGTAAATATTTGTATCTAATTCTTGGGTTTAAGTTTTTGTTCACTAATAAAATTGAAACTGTCTTTTGACTAAGATCAAGTGGTGGGACTTCTGAGTATTAATTTTTTTCCAGTCTTGTGACCTGAAAGCAGAATACCATTGACTGAATCTTACACAGACATGACTTCATTTACACCTAGTCGTAGGAAAAATAGCATCTTTTATCCTTCTGTTAGAAATACATTAGCAGATCTGCTGAACTCAATATACTTGCTTCTGTGGTTTAAGAACTACAGCTTCATTACACCCACCCGAAGTTGTGTGCATACACTGCCTTTGAAGGAAAGAATCATAACTATCTTATGGTAATATTATATGCTTTTTGACTTAGTTCTAAAATCAAAATTAACACCTTACAGGTAACGCTGAGAAATCGTCTTTTGTATCTACTGGCAAACACGGAAAAATAGATTCTTAAAGTTTCTAACATGTAATTGCTGAAAGAAATCTTAATATTTGTCACACAGCACTGCTTACTCCTATTAACTGTGAACTTGAGTTATCACATGAGAACTGGATGGACTTTTACAGCATCCTGTTATCTGTAAATTAGGGGTTAAAATCCTGTGGTCCCGACTATCAGAAGTCCCCCAGCTGTTAGTGGCAATTAGGTTCGTGAACATTAGCCTAATCTATCAAGGGTAATTAGCCACAGACTATTTATTCCCCAACATGAGTGAAGAGGATGAAGTAGCAAATGGGTTGAGAGGAGTAAAGTAAGTCAAGTGTGTTATTATGCTATTATTTGACCAGGAGGAGCGCCAGTACTTTTCTTAGACAATGCTATGCTCTTCTTATGCAGCTTTTTTGAACTGTTCCTGAAGAAAACATGAATTGTTTGTCTGTACTAACCCTTTTGTGTAAGTCTGCTGGAGTATGAATGGTTGCCATAACAACTAGGCTATTACAACAAGAAGAGCAGACAACGTTTAAAAAAAGAAAAAGAAAAAAGCCTGAAAGTCACCTAACTACAAACAAACAATAATATCCTACCTGGATTTCTTTTCATTAGCAGTTTAGTGTTGTCTAACTTTCTTAGGTAAGTACAACAGTCTTATTGTTTGTTTCTTCTGGGTTTTGGCTTTGTAAATGTTAATCCTGATGTGAAAGACTTCTTTTGTGCATTGATAATGG
Source organism: Apaloderma vittatum (assembly GCF_000703405.1). Classification (NCBI taxonomy): domain Eukaryota; kingdom Metazoa; phylum Chordata; class Aves; order Trogoniformes; family Trogonidae; genus Apaloderma; species Apaloderma vittatum. Next base: position 65,477 of record NW_009698285.1, read on the forward strand.
CCTGGTTTCTAATCGCAGCTTAAAATTACACGATGTTTTAAATGCTAGAAGGAAATGGGGCTTTTCTGAATACCAACTACATCAATACAAGGGACCCATGCTCTTGCCTGCTGCTTTTAACTCTGAAATCTTAGTCCAGAAAGATCTAGAACTACTTAAGTATTCAAGTTCCACGGATCTATTCTAGGCAATACCTAAAAGTGCTTCAGGCTCCCGATATCTCGGTAGGAATGGATGTTTCCAAGAGAATTTAAGGCAGGGTTTTCACGCTAGACATGCTGTCATCTACGGGTTCCAGTTAGCATACAGAGTGCACATCATGGACTGGATTACATATAAAGTAAGGCAATAGGATATGTCTTGTACCACAAGTGTTTGGGTTAGTTATTACATGCAGTTGGTGGATCAACATTGTCAGCTTGACTTAATTTCTTTTTTTTTCCATTCACAGACAGACTGTTCAAGTAGCAGGGTCATTTTGCACAGAGTATCTCTATGATTTGCCACTGGTGCCTGCAACTTGTACTCAGCTATATCAGTCACACATGGTCACACAGTTAGGTATTGTTTAATGAGGTTGTAATGTCACTGTGTACATACTGTTATAACCTGTCTTCTTTAGAAGAATGGATTGATAATAACAGTTCAAAATCTATTTGTTTTGTGAAATAAGTATAACTGCATTGAACGTTAATGTTTCCTTGTCAGTTTGAACATGTGTTTGCTGGTTTTTACAGGCATTTTTAAGTAGAATGATATATTACACTTCACCAATATTGACTGTGACTTTTGTTTTTATAATAATTCTAGATGCTTCCCTTACAAGCATTTTTGGACATCAATCCTCTGATCTAGAGAGCTGATCTAAATAAAAGCAAGAGGGACAGAGGTAGCAGTTGAAAATTTTACGATCACCTTTCAATATTCCTTTCTTGTAAGTCTCTAACATACTTTTTGCTTTTAGCAAAAGCATCTCAGTAGCAATTGGCTATATGAATTGGATCAAAATATGTTGGCAATAATTTATATCCTTGTGATGGTTATCTTTTATTCCCTCTTCACTGAATTGAAACTCCACTTATTTCTTTTCCTTTTGAGACTTATTTTAGGCTATGATAACACAGTGTGTGTGATCTTGGCAAGTACAAGCAAGTCATATCAATATGCCGTCTCTTTCTCTCTGTTTTTTTCAGGGGGCTGGGGGCTGGCTGACACCTTTGTAAAATGCTTTTCATGCATTGATTGAACTTGATTAGACATTTGCTTCCTGAAGTTTGAGTGAAAGGTAGCCTGACATTAGATGTAGGTGAGGTCTTGTTTTATCAGTTTATAGAAATACTTTCAAAACCAGAATAATGGATGAAACAGTTGATATTTCATGCTACGCATCTCTGTGTGATTTATATCAGAATAATATTCCTTGGAAAATTCATGTAAATTCTAGAGTTGACTGCTGTAGTTTACAAAACCATGTGAAATTACTCTGATATGTTAAATTCACTTGTGAAGTCTTAAGGATTAGCAAAAACTGTTTGGTGAACTTGTATAGTTTGATCTAGTTATAGTATCTGGAAATTTGCTGACAATGCAATTATTTTCTTGACGATAGCAATTACATCCTTAGTATGCAAAGGAAGGTTTTTGGTGCTTTCACTGAACATCGACTAAGATCTAAAGGGCAGTAGCTCCCTGGTACCTCTGGGCAACAGAATTCCCCAGTTTTAGCGGAAGATTGAATGAGTACCCTTGAATGAGTGGCAGGTACTATCTGAGCAGAAGGTTTTGCAAGATTGTATTTTAGACTATTCTGGTTGTGAGTATTTGGACAAGAACCAAGATGTGGATATGCAGAAGGTGTGTTTGAATTTTCTAAATCTGAACACTTTGGTTAGGGGACTTTTTTCCACTCAGTACAGTAATAATTTTGCTATATCCTCTGCTTGTTTCTCCTGAAAATTGCATTGTTTAGTGTCTAATTGTTGGTTAAACTTCTTGCTTTATGAGACACAGTAGCAGTACTAGGGTAAGCTATGGAATTCTAGTGGGAAAGGGCATGCCCGTAGCATATGCTGCTCTAAGTACAGTAGGCACCCTCATTCTCCAACTTACTTTCTGTGAACTGGCAGCATAATTCAACAATAGAAAAAAACATGCCTCATGTCTTAGAATTTTCTTTGGAGTCTTCTCCTGAGGACCTGTCAGGAAAAGAGGTGCCCATAACACCTTCTCCACTAGCTGTCTACAGGAAGAACGCATTACTGCATTTTCATTGGTTAATCAATAACACAGCATGCTTCTACAAAATTTACCTCAGCTCTGTATGGCATCACTGTGTAGGAGAATTCATCAGAATCTGGAATTTTCCAGCCAACATCAAGCAAGCCAAGCAGGAAAATTCTTGTGCTACTTGTTTATAGCATGTGCTCCTCTCTAATAGGATGAATTAACAGCTGTTTCCCAATCTCTTGCTTATTTCAAATAAACTTCCACATCATTCCTCTCTTTGGACCCATAAATCATCCTTACCCAATCATGACCCAGTAGAGGTGTGCCAGTATAGTAACTTTTGACAATTCTCTTAATGTGCTTAGCTAGAAGAGTATGCACTTGGTAAAGGAATGGCTGTGAATTCATACTAATTAAGTAACTTCTGTTGTAATTTTTTGTGCTGATGGTCATAAAGGTATCTAGTTTTAGATGTACCGAGTCAGCAGTTCTGCTATTAAAATATGTATCTGGATATCTACAGTTTTTAATCTTGTTAGATCATAAAAGTGAAAAACTATTTTTTAACACGGCAAGAAGATACTATTCAGAACCTTCCTGTCATATCAGTGAAAAGATATTTACAGCAAGTCAGGTCATAATTTCACAGATATTCTTAGATTCAATGGACTTTTGTTTATTTACTGTTTTATGGACTAGATCAGGAACAAAAAGTCTATTTATTGCTTACAGCTTCCCAGACTGTCTGTCTAGGCAGGAGTAATACTCTTTCCTAGTTTAGGATGCTTTTTCTGTTGTGTCTCTTACTCCATTACACACTATATAAACGATGTCAGAAGTCAAAGGCTATAAAGATATAAAAAACTTAAAGACATGTGAAGTCACAGGGAGAAAAGAAGAGATTTAAAACCATTTGAGAAGTTCTAGTGCAATTAATTACATTTAAAATGCAAACCCAGTTAAACTCATTTATCTCTAGCAAGAATCACAGAATGGCTGAGGTTGGAAGGGACCGCTGGAGGTCGTTTTGACCAACTCCCCAGCTCCACTGGGAGTTGCCCAGGACCATGTCTATGCTATTTTTTAATATCTCTATGGAGGTACACTACAAAACCTACACGGAACAAGTAATTCTTTGCAACACAGTTAGATTTGTAAATGTAGAATAGAGTATGATGTGGTTTTTCACGCATCTTCTGTGCATACTGAGGTTTTGTACACATTCTTTCCGTAGTGACCAAAATGCAATAACAGAGTTCTAAATTAGGCTAATATAGAATAAGAAACTTACTTCAAATAAAAATTTTCATTAGACAATATATATTTACCAAGCATATCTAGTTAAATGTATAGTAATGTGGAAAAAAAGCCACACTATTTCCCCTCTGAAGTTCAGAAGAGAAGATACTCTGAAGGCTATCCGTATAATTTACTAGCAGGGGTAGTCCTCTGAATTCTATGCTATTTAGCCACCTGAATTAAGATGAGTTTTCCTCTCTGCATCTACAAAGTGTAATAAAAAAACTTTTCCCATTGATGAACTTCCAGCAGCTTTGTTAAACCCGATTCTCTACTTGGAAACTCGCAAATAATTCCAGTGTCCAAACTGAAAATATCAGTTATTCACAGCACAATGCTGTCTTTGATTTATTTTTTTTTTGGAGGCAAGGGGGTTGGTTTTGTTTTGGGTTTTGTGTGTGTGTGTGTACATGTGTGTGTGTGCAGCTTTGGGGAATATTTTGCTTATCGCACTTGGAAAGTTCGAGAAGCTTTAGCCAGTAAAAAGATCATGTTCTGTGATTAATATTTATTTAATATTAGATCTTACAAGGAGAAGATCTTACAGTCTGTCTTATTTTTAAAAACTTGATCTAGTCTCCCAAATTTTGTTTGTCTGTTTGTTTTTTTTTTTATCAAGAAACCAAAACGTAAAGTTCTTTTCTTTTTCTCCTTTCTGTCCTTCTGTTCCCAGACACAAATCCCTGGAACCATCATAACAGTATTACAAGGGCCAAAACGTATTCTTTCTATTCTAAAAACTTTATGTATAAAGCAATTGTCATTTTAATTCTTTAAAGGTGCAGGGCAAATGAAGTTAAATTCAATCCACTGGTCTAATCAAGTTTTAATAATATATAATGCTTCCATCCCCTTGGACCAGCTGCATAGATACGTATAAATAACTTAGTTCATCCAGATCATTCTCCTTTATGATGGCCTATGAATTAAAGCACATATGCCAATGAAGTTATTGTTAAATCTGGCTCAAGACAAGGACTACGTTTCTGAGGTACCATGTGTATGTCCTCCCTAGTAGTTTCCCTTCCAAATTGTTTTTTTTAGTACAGATTAAGGTTGAAATGTATTTAGGAATACTTAACAAAATTGAACATTTGAAAAAGCTACGCACTTCTGCAGCTTTTTTTCCTCCAGCATCTTAGAGGCTCTTTGCTTTTCTAGACATAAGGTCATGACTTGTCAATGAACACTGCAGTGTCAGATCCATGCAGATTAGTCAACTTAATCATAATACAGAAACAAAGTCACATCATTAAGTATGTTGATTTTAAGTTTACATAATTCTGAATTTGTTTTGGATATTAAGTAAAATTGACTCCTCTATGGGGTAAAAATTTAGCTCAGAAGAAAATGCATTATAACTTTGCTGCTGCCTTCAATGAAACTGGGTTCTACTCAACGTATCACAGTCATGCTTAACAGAAACTAATTCAGCTGCTTACTTGATCTTTGGTTTTTGATGAAGAAGAGCTTTAGTCTCTCTTTAAATGTATTTTCATTCATATAGAATTCAACTTGCACCCTGAAATATAAAAGAAAGTATTAGCATTGAATATAAAAGATAATAAATGGTTTTTTTCAAAATATTTTGTTTTCCTAATTATCCATTCATTATATATAACTTCAAGAACATACAGTTTTCAGCCAAAAGCTCACTTGGATTTGAATGAAAAATGTTAAAAGATAAAAAGGCTCAACTTAGAAACAAACGAAAAAACAAGCCCAACACCCCAAAACTTATTTTCTCATATCCACACCTTTGAAAGGAAGATTTCTTTGATGTTCAGGTTAAACCTTGTATATCTGTTTAATTTCTTTCCTTTAAAATTGCCATTTTAATGACGCTTTTTTTTTTTATCTTGTTCATAGCCCTGTTAAGCATTCATATCTTGGTTCAGCATTCACTTCTTGTTCACCTTTAATCAAATGGTCATGCACCAAACAAACCATGCTTTCTGAACTTCGCTTTTATCACAATGAAATACTGAGACCTGGAAGCAAAATTATGTTGCAATCGTACAATACTGTAAAGAAAATAGCTCCCTTTCTTGATTTTTATTTAGGCAACAGTACAGTTTATTTTTCCTCCCTTCCTTCTAGATTTGCTAGGATGCGTTTCATGTTTGTCCCTCAATTCAGTCTATTTCATGTAGCAGTTTACAGTGTAGAAGAGAGAAGAGAAAGGGGAAAAGAAAGTGTGCGTTGGTTGTATAGAAAAACTGAGGTCATTCCAGAGTGGTGGAGCTGTGCTGCTTGCTGTAGGATGAGTGCAGCATTAGTTCTGTCCTTGCTCTGTTCTACTGACTGAATTTCCCTTGCCAATCCCAGTTCTCCTCCAGCAATGCATCTCTTCACCTCAGCACAATTTCTGTGCCTTCCAGAGAAGTCAGTCCTCAGTTTGAGAACTCTTCTACAGTTAAAGGATAAAGTGACATTTCAAAGGATAAAGTGACATTGCAACAGTGAGTTACTGCCTTACTTCTCACTTTCTCTGGGTACCATCATGTGTGGCAAAACTGCATATACCTTTTCTCTTCATAGGTATACTTGATCTTTATTTGAGCATTTCCTGTCAGCAGTCTTTAAACAATTGCTGTATTTAATTACTTGTTCTTTTACATACTGTCATTTTCCAGGCAGGATCCTGACTGTAGTTTTTCCATTCTTGCATGTGAAGCCTTTGCTGAAACAATTTTTGTGTAATATAGCATTATCTATAATGTCTCTCTTCCCTTCAGATACTTGTCTAACACTCTATGTATTTCTGTACATTTATGGAGTTGGAGGATTATTTAGTTATGGGCCCAGAATGGAGGGCATCTCAGGAACTACGACTTTTTCATGATTGCTTACTTACTACCCGAAGTTTAGGAACATCATTTTGTAGGACAGGGTCAGCACATCATAAAAATAAAGGCTCTCTATGACTCACTTAGTGAGGTCAGTTAATTTTAGCTAGTCACCTCTCTTTGGTGTGGTTTATTGTAGCATTCCTTGTAGAATGGATAATTGCACTGCTTCATATTCAGAGGAAGAGAAAACATAGCTATTTTTAAGAATCTATACTGAAACTGAACTCTCTATCTTAAAGAATTTTGTATTTATTTCTGTGCAATGACATGCCTGACAGCAGTAAGAGCAAGCCTTACCCTAGAGGAGTTTTTCTGCTCTCTCTGGCTCCACTCCTTCTGTGGTAAGATCTTTAAGCAGTTGAAATTAAAGAGGAGGAACCCAACTGCCCTCTAGTTTTTAAACTAAGAGTAGCTGTGACTGCATACTTCAAAGAGCTTGGTCCCAGAGGAATGCCCTAGAAACTGCAGCCAAACTAGAGGTGAAGCCCGTCAGTTGAAGAGCAACTTGCTTCTGGGCTTTTACGGAGCTTAACCATAGACTAGGGGCTGTGCTGTTCAAGACCACAGGAGTCGTGGCCATTGAGAGAAGTACAACTTCGACAGCTGGTAACCTTAAGGCAAGTTAAAGAAGCATGTCCGGAGGTTAATTAGTAGGTGAGCAGGTTTGTGGCAGCCTGAGCTCTGCTTCACTTCTTTTCTGCACATTTCCCAAGGTATTTACTGTCACTAATGCAGTGACAGTTTTAGTAGGACGTGCCATGATTTGACAGCTGCTACAAGCTAAGTGTATATACTTAATCTTCAAGGACATATTTCAGTAGGTAAACAAAGTGGCACAAGCTATTGAAGTAAGGGATGTTATTTAAAAGGTGCGCAGTATAGGTGATCTTTTTTACACATTTTCAACTAATCTCTGATTTGTCAGTAAGAAAATTACAGTAGTCACATATCATGAAAGAACAACATGTTAACAGTAAGCCATGATTTAATGATAATGAGGAAAGAGGATGTGGGAGCTAATCACCCTCATATCACTACCATTATGAATTGCTCTGATAGCCTTCTAACAGCTGTCTGCTTCTCCTTCCTTAGCAACCTGTGCTCACAGCAGACTGGGATTCCACAGTGCAGCGGTTTCCATGGCAAAATGGATTATGAATGCTGCTAATACCACTTTTGTGGCTCAACTCCTCCTTCTACTTCCCCTGACTTTTTTTAAACTTAAATAAAAACTATATGAGGCTTCTACATTTGCAGGAAATACATCTATAATGCATCTATAATCATTGTATGCTTTCATGATACTCTGACTGCCAGACAGAGAATACTTCACTTTGTTTCTGAAAGGTTGTTGTTTACAAAGTAAAGCTAAGAATGAATGTCTGAAGGAGCTACCGGCAGGGATAAGGATAGAAACTTCCAGATACTGTTCCTTCCCAATACTCAGCTTTTTTTTTTTTTTTTTTTTAGGGAGAACACTTGTTCTACTTGAACCTTTGTTGTAATGTTTCAATAATGAAACTTTCACCTCAAGTATTTGCTCTTTTCTGTATTTTTCCCACTGTCAAGTGTACCCTAGAAAAGAAGTATTTTGGGAAAATACCACAAATTGTGATCCTTGTTTGAAATATTAAGATCATTTAGTAATAGTGAAGGCTTGAAAAATCTTCTGGAAATAATTGCGTACAAGTTAGTAAGGATGTTTCAAATGAGTGAGTGAAATTCATTGCCACATACATATATAAAACTTGATTATTCTGTTGCAGGATAAATTCTGTTGCTGGAATTTGATCCCAAGCAAATGGTTTTGATGAAATGGCACACATGCAGTACAGAGTGATGGTATATGTGTATGCAGACCATCTGGCCTACTGAATAGGTTTGGGTTTATTCTATATTCCTAATGTAAGTAATTTAAAAGTGTAGTTTAAAGAACTGGTTTCATGGGTTTTATTTCCCTATAAAAGACAGCTGGCCAAATGGAAATCAAGCTGAATGACTGAAATGCTGTTCCTTGATGATAGTTAGTGGGACAGAAATATTTGATGAGCATAAGGATTTTCTGTATCAGTGAGTTAATCAATTCTGACCGTTTCTGTGGATGTGGTAGGCTTTGTATCCTCTGAAAAGCTGCTTTTGGAAGTTAAAGAAGAGGTGTTATGCTTTACTGACTCTTGCTTCAGCTTTCTTGAAAATTCACAGATCTATCTGTGGCAAAAACAACTGAAATTACATGATTATCTTGAAAACACAGTGGGTTGGGGTTTTTTAACATACTTAAATACCATTACTAGTGATCTTCCCTAGTTTAAGCCCAAAGAGCAGTGATGTAAGTGGAATCTTACAAACTCTAAGCAGCATCTTGAACGACCCAAAGTACAAGTATATATTACATCTTGACTGAATTAGAAAAGTGCAATGTGAGTAGCACATTTTAATGAAGTATAGCAGAAAAATACTAATTCATGCTAAGGACACTAAGGCAAAGCACTTTTCATGACTGTAAATCACTGGGACCAATCTGCCTGCACTCAGATTACTTAACTAATTTTGTTTGCATTTTTCCATTGCTATTTATAATGTCATTCTAACCCCATAGCCACGCTTTATTATAGTAACAGTATTATCTTGCACCCTCAAATCTACAAATTTTTTCTTTTGTGTTAGAAAATAGCAGATCTGGCAGAAATAATTCCTTCAAAACTGGAAGTATGAGTTGGACTTCTCACTATGTGCCAGCTAAGAGCTGCAAATATTTGTTTATTATTTGATATTGGAATCAAGAAAAGGTATTAACTGTACAAATGGAGCTAATCTGAAAAAAAATACATTGATTTATTTAAAACAGTCTGTATGGGAAGGGACATTTCATATTTTTCCCACAAGAAGAGCCTTGTAATATAGACACAATAGATTTTTTTTTTAATTGAGATTTGCCAATTTAATATACGTGGAATCCTCTTAGAATTCAAACATGGAAGTTTATTATGTAAAGTGTAGATAGGTGCCTAAAAATTGAGTAATTGAAGTGCTAAAGCAAACTGCTATTGTCAGAGCGTGTTTTACTGGGAAAAAAAAAATAAATAAAAGGGCATTTTCTTTTTTCTTGTAGCTTTTAATAAAAGATTAGTCTATTTTAACAATGGCTGTCTTGGGTAGCATCTCTCTTCTTTTTGAAGTTTTCCAAGTTCTAAAATGCTCGGAACTCTGATTTGTCAAGAGCGTCAGACAGAAACGCTCATTTGACTTCACAGGCCTTCTCATTCCATCAGAATCAATACCTCATCATCTTGTGCTGAAGGAAATGGTGGTAAGACCAGTACTTTTCCGTTACTGGTTCTTAACTTGGTAGGGCCTTCTCTTTCTTTCTTTTCTTTTCCTTCTATTTCTTTTCCTTTTAGGAAATCAGTCCTCAGTTGCATAGGTCATGATGAACACTGAAGAGATGAAGTTCTGAGTTTTTTGCTTTCTTTCTATACTGAATGACAGCACCCCAACACAAATTGTAGTAATTCAGGGACAGGGTGCTTGTTTCCTCTCACTTATTGGAAACACAAAAAATGTTATTTCTTGTTCAGGCTCCTAATGTGGTGGTCCTTCTTGAAGGGCGAGCATGATGTGAGAGGGATCTGGATGCCAGGTCTTTAAAAGCTGTGTCCTTACTGAAGCTGTTGGGCATGCGCACTGCTAATGAAACGTAACATCTGCAATATGGCTCTGCATTTTTGTAAAGATGACTTCTAACAAGTGTAGAATAATTAAAACGGACAGGTATAGGGTCTTTTTCTGATAGGGGATTTTATCTGTTTATTATGAATAAACCAATAACTGTTTCCAAGATCCCTGCAGAGCTGTTCATATACTATTGTCCTGTAGATTCTTTATAATGCTGTGAATGTACATGACCGAACACAGGTTCCATGCCTTCTAATAATTGTCTTGTAGTAGGCAGTATTACCTATTATCTCTTTATTTTTCCACACTAAATTCTTGCAGTACTCCTTCAGAACAACTTATGCAGTATAATTGTCTGGTTCAAATTTGAACTGTCACATAACAAAGACATGTTTGTCTTAATACTTAGTTTATGCTATGACATCTTCACCTGAGCATTTCTTTTGTTCTTTTTTTTTATGGGTATATTTATTTTGACATTATCTTCTAAATCAGTGAATTCAAGTTAATTTATCTAGTGAAGACATACTTACATTTGCTTGATTATGTAATTGGATGTTGCCAAAACTAATGGATTTATAGAGAGCAGGTGTTAGCAGTGTCACCATAAAAATCCTCTGTATTAATCAAGTTAGAGATAGCATGAACTGAGTTCACCTTATCCACAAGTTACAGAACAAAAGATCAATGATGCAAAAATAACCTTGTAGCTTAGAACTGTGCATGCTCAAGCCATTTTTATTATATTTTTCCAATAAGTGCTGCTTACTTGAATTAAAACAAATCCAAGACAGCATCAGAAAATTGGCCAAACTGAATTTTTCAGGTTGCATGAAGTAAAAATTTGTACCTGAAACCACAAGAAAATATTTCCTATGTAAAGGCAAGCTTTTTAATTACGTAATTGTTCAAAAGCCAAAATGCTAAAAATTTCAGCCCTTAACTAAAATTTTCTTTATTACAATTTAAATAGGATATGTGTATTTATATATTTACATATAAAAAACCACATATATTTTAAAATCTGATTGTGAGCCAGCTGCATGTTCCTTTTTACAATCAGCTGGTCTGTTATGTAAAACTTCTTGTGAAACCTATGCAGGTCCATGGCGTCAATTTAATATTACAGCAATACTTGTGTGATTTTTTTTTTTTTTCCTGTGATTTTTTCTAGCTTAGAAGTGCATTCTTTCTTAATGGATCAGTCACATTTGATTTATTAACTTTCTAACTTTAGGCAATATATTTGTAACAGGAAGGTGTATTTTCAGTAGAAAGTCAAGCCTGTGGTATTTGCAGGGCCGCTAAAATCAAGAGGGAGACTGCTCTGAGATTTCTTTTCTCCATAGTAAAACATCATAGTATTTTCTGGTTTTTTAAAACAAGTTTCTGACAAAGAATGACAGATTGTAAATTAATTTTTTTACTAGAATGGCGAATTTGTCACTGGCTTTCATGAATGCAGGACTGAGACCATAATTTGCATGAACAATTATGAATGGGGTATTTTAAAAAAAATTAAAAAGTATTATTATTTGATGGAAAAGCATGCATACTACCTGCCACCGAGTCTCAGTCACTTTCTATCAATCTTCCCTTAAAAATCTTTCCCTCAAAAGAATGGAAAACAATGAAGATTCTTTGGACAGAAAAGTTTGAAGAAGAATGTAATTTCATATCTATGAGGACACTTGTCAAGCTTGGTAAAAATTTACTTCCTTCCTCCCCTCTCCCCTCTGCTAAAGAAAACAACAAGAGGAAAGTATAAAGTGAGTTTATGGTATGTGAAAATAGATGAGTTTGATTTCAGATACTGTTAAGTTGTATGTAGTTATGCCAGTTACCCACACCTGAATACCAGGAATGTTTTGGTTTTGTCTGGGGTTGGTTTTGTACTTATGTTGGCAACTACTTGTCAAAAAGAGACTTGAAAGAAACTTGTTGAATATCAAGCATACTGTGATATGATTGGTATCACCTTTCCCTTGCTGTCATCCTGGATTTATTAGACTGTTAGGAGGAAAAGACACAGTAACCTATTACATAGTGGATACTCATACCTTAATTTTTTTCTACTCAAATTTTA
>NW_009698285.1:77645-103122 GCF_000703405.1 Apaloderma vittatum
CAATTTCTTGATTGTTTTCCTGATAGTTTTCTGTACCAACTTTTCTCTTTGCCATTCAACAAACATTAAATTTTTAGTTTAAAGGAAAGTTTGCTTTGCTGTGAAAGTCAACAGGGCAGCTGTTGACTCCTAAGTAATGAAACTGCATTAGGAGGAGAATTCCTGTACCTAGGATGCTCTATCTGTCTCCCTGTATCACAACTACATGTCCCTATCAGCTGTTGATGTTCCAAACCCAAAGTTGGATGATAGATCCTTCTCCAACAACTACAGCAGGCGATTCATTGACTCTACCCTCTCTGCGAGAGGTGAGCCATATGCAGGGTCAAGCAGCTTGCATAGGTACCCCACATACATTGTATGAATTACTTAGAAATTACTGTCCTTAGAGTAACTACATGCCTCAGGTTGGTGATTTGTGATTTCACAGTATTTTCTACTACAGTGTTTTAATGTTAATCATTGCAAACTTTCTGTTTGAAGTTATTTATTAATGCTTACCAAACTCTCCCTCTTGTAAAATTGCCATGTAATTGTTACCTCAGTAAGACTCTTCTTCTCCTGAAAAAAAGCTTTAGTTATTTCCCCAAGCAGATACAGTTGTGTCTACACTCAAGACAGTCTGCAGGGATAGGGGGAGTTGTAGTTGTTTGTAGCCCTCCATCTATCTACCTTCTTGCCCGCAACTTCTTTCTTCAGTTCTCTAAGATCCCTCTCCTACTACCCCGTGTTCCAAATTTTAAGAATATTTCCAATCCCTTCTTCAACAGTTCATTTTCTTTAGTTCCTTGCAGAATTTACCCTGTCTTGTTTTCCTCTATGTGCTATAGAATTTCATTATTTCCCATGAAAACATTGAGGAAATGGCACACTGTCCCTCTTAGGGTTTCTTTTCTTTGCTCTAATTCCCTACATGGACCGTTGCTTTCAACACACTTTTCTTCTTTACAATATCCTCTGTGCCATTGGTACTTCTGGAGTTTACTACTCTTAAAGTTACCATTTTATGACCTTGAGAAATCTGTCTTTTAAGATATTGGGCTTTCCTCTCTTCTTGAATTATTTCATCAATTTTCAGCCTACTTCCAGTATTGCACAATAGGATAGCCCACAAATACCAAGTCTTTAATAAATAAACCCTGCAGCACTACATAAATGCCATATGGCTCCTCTTGCTGTTGGTGATATATGGCCCTTAAGATGCTTCTTCCTCAAGTCCCTCAGAAACTTAATTGTGACCATGGATGAAAACATCCACTGTAAGTTCAAAATACATGGATGGCAGTGATAGATTTGTATCACTCCTAGTCCAGTACGTACCACGTGATGTTATTTCTCTATAGATTGTATTCTACTGAGTTTGGATTCAGTTTGCATGTTCCCTATTTAACACTTTTCTCTTGCAAAGAAAGCAGCTAAACACTATGAGGGACATTGTCATGGAGATTGTCCAGACAAAGATAGAAACAGGTGTTCAGATAAATAGGAGCCTTAAACTGTTCTGGTAGATTTTTGTCTTCTCTAGAATACTAAACAAATAAAAATCTTAAAGACTTATGTCCTACTTTATATATGGCAGTTTATAGGTACACCTTTCTTACACCTAAAACACCTAATATTTGTGAATGAAACATGTCATCTTTGGCTACTTACTACTTTTTCTTTTCTTTTCTTTTTTTTTTTAAATCTTTTATGTGGTAGTAGCAGTCCAAGGCTTAAACCAGCAAAAACTCCTTTGTGTGCATATGTCTTATGTTTAGTGAAAGAAAGGAAGAGCCCAACATATCTGGACTTTAAGGAAATGCTGAGCAAACCCTCTTCTTCAGTTTGGTCCCTTCAAAGTGACTTGAGTTAGCCTAGGATTATCAGAAAAAAATAAACAGAGAAATCCAAATCACTATTCACTTAAACTCTACTTGTCTGTAAGACAAATGTAATTGACTATTCCGTTACTGCTCTTCTGCAAGTTACTTTTTCTTAATTCTTATTTTTCAAGATTGCATCTTTTCAAAAACAGCAAGTAGAACAAGGCTGAGAGCTGTTCATATATGGTATCCTCACACATAAGATAAGTGATCTCAGTTTTATTTTTATTTAAAAAAATAAGAAACTGGGATTTAATTTTCTGAAAATGCAGCAGGACGGAGAAGGAAAAAGAGCAGATGGAGAGAAAAAAATCAAAAAAAGGAACAAAAAAACCCTCCCTTTGTGGGTGAATTCCAATCTGTCATTTTCTTAAGTATCACATGACCAAGTGTAAACTGTAGTTTTATATATGTCATTAATATGTTACCTGAAACACAGAGCCAGCTTGCTATTAGGTCTTATCCAGTGTCCACTTAGATCCATGGAAAGAGTCCATTCACTTAGAATTGAGTAAAATAATCAAATAACAACAATATTCAAACTAGATATTTCCCTATTGTTTTAAATATTTAATTATTATTAATTACTGGGTTTCTCCCAAAAAGAAAGCAATTTTTTTTTGCTATTTCAATTATACAATATATTTTACATAAAACTGGCAGGGCAGTGTGATATTCAGGAAAGCATATATATTGATTCTGCTTTAATAGAATTCCACAGCTCTTCATTGTTACCATCTTGCGTTATTATTACTTCTGTTTGCTGGGGTTTATGACTTTTTTTTTCCTGTATTATGCTAGTTATAGTTAGTAAACTTCAATTATAAACAAAATGCATTCAGTGTTTTCTGGAAAAATGCACAGCATAACTATATCAAATCAGAAAAACAAATTTTGAAGTTTGGGGATTTTCCAAAATGAAATCTTGGGATTCAGTAAGTTAACCTACAGTTTTACCAAAGAAGTAGTAAATTATAGGAATATATTATCTGCACCTACCCAAAAGTAAATAAAACCTTATGAAAAATTGTCTTAAACTACAGCGTTCAGAGTAAACAGATGAATTTACATGAACTGTGTATGGAGGCTTTCTCACTGATTAATGTTTCTTAAGGAAAGAAGCTTCAGAAATTGGATGATCTGAGTTCTAAGATCGAAATGTCAACATGTCATGTCAAAATGACAAGTTCCTGTTTTCCCTTTGAATGTTTTTTTGTTCATGAAGGTAATTATATTTCCTTTATTATTCTTTAAGTGGAAAATTACTGAATTTTTCTAAAGAAAATGCATTCATCAACCTGAAGAATAGTTTTATTTTCATTTGAATTTTGGTATTGCTTGGGATTTCTGAATCAATTAAAACAGAATGTCTGAAATTTTCTAAGTGTTTGCAGCCCTAAATTTATTTCCTGTAAAACTACAAGACATTATGCTGCCTTTTGGATCACATTGACCTGGTGGGATATGATCTGTGTGTCCTCCCTTTTGGGAGCTATGTTCTTCTCATATTTCTCTGTCCTTAGTTGTTAGGATTGCTTTCTGAGTAACTGTATGGGGCTGATAATATGACTCCTAGTGGTTTAACAGCTTCCCACAGAGTTCAGCAGTAAAAATGGCAAAAATAAGGCCATATTTAACTGAAAATAATAGAAAAATTTTATTAGAAGCATGAGAAGAATTGGAATAGCCTACAGTTTCAGAAAACATTGTGTTTGTTCTTCAAAGATGGAAGACTTTCTTTCCCAAATGTTAAGCTAAATATGAGTACATGTTACACTTAAGATCCCACTTCTTTTTTTAATTGGCCACCAAAGAGATATCTCTAGGCAATCTGAATTCTGACTCCATTCAGACCAACCTGTTACGGTTTTTCTTTTTCTTTTTTTCTTTTATTTCTTTTTTCCATCTCCTAAAGCGGGCTCCTTCAAGACAAATAAAATGTCCATATTATAGATATTTGGAGGAGAAACAAACCCCAAAATCTAGCATATTTCTCTAAATCAATTATAAACCTGAAGTGTATATCATTATTTGAGAAAATAACATTGAAAGATATTGCAGTAGCTGGATCTAAAAATCCAGCTTCAAAATGAAGCCAATGAAATGCATTCTGTGTTGTTTGTGATGTGATACTAGGATAATGCCCAAAACCTGAATCACACAATCCCCTCAGAAATATTCTGTCTGCTATAGAAAAAACTTTGCAGGTAAAGTTTATCTCCAGTCAATGAAAGTTTGGCACTTGGTCTACAATTTACATGTGCCTATTCTTCAAAGGCAATCCAGGTATGCACTACATTTTCAGAAACTAGTGGACTCTAGTGCCAAGTCATGGGAAAGTAAGCAGCAAAATTTTTTGAGACACTATAACCTTCAGATATTTAGACCTTCACCAGAATGAAGTTGCTGCTAATTTTAGTCTCCAGGGAGACCTCATGTAATCTGTACGTACACCTCTATACACCTGTGATGTGTATAGAGACATCTTTGATTCACTGATTAGTTGACCTCTCCCTCCAGCAAAACTGTAGAGCATTTCTTCAGCTCAGGAGATGTGAAGGAAGAAAACTGCGCAATTTCACTTTCTGTTACCACCCTTGCCACTTACTCCTTTCCTTCCATCCCTAATCCTCACAACTTCCTCTTGCCACCCCCAGCTGTCACCACAGTTTGCTTTGTCACCTCCTAATACCCTCCGGAGAAGGATATGATGAGTGTGGAGTAAGTGCTAAAGCTGCTCTCCAGGGCCCTGTGTAGCAGATGCACTCCCAGCAGTTTGATGCTGTATAAAGAAGGCTGGCTGAGTTTTATGTTATGTGGAAGGTAAATACATGTACATATCCACCTAGCATTGTAAACATAAATATCTGGATAGGACTGTCAAGTTAAGATATTAGATGCTCACAGAACTGACCTGAAACCTTTATTTGACAGGTGGCATATAGTGCAATAGAGTTTAAATAGAAGTCTGACAGTTCAAATCACTATTGCAGTAGTAATCCACAAAGCCCAAGTGATAAAACTGATTATTTCTCCAGTTGTGTGTTTAAAAACCAAACAAACAAAAACCACAACCAAAGTAAACCCCAGAAAAACATGAGAAATAATTGTTACCAAGAAGGCATAGACAGCAAGTACCACAATGAAGCTTAAGCGCAGGCTGGAGGAAGCAGTGGCCAAGCCTGACAAAGCAGCCCACACTGTGGCAAGGCAAATAAAAGCAGCTACCCAGGATTGCCCTGAGAGGAGGAGAGGCCCAAGCAGCATTGGCCTTCGATTTGAGCTTGCAGTTACTTGTGCTACAGAGAAAGAGCTGCTGCCAGAGGCCTGGCAACACAGAGGTGTCCAGATCTATCAGTCTGAATTAGCTGAACTCTTTAATGTTGTGGTGTATGAGTGATAAACCTGCAGTCAAGTGTACACACAATATGGAAAATACATAGATGTGTGCACATGGAGTCTTTTAATAGTGTAGATTTGGGATCTCCCTGCAAAAGCAGTGCGTGTCTTCACTGAATCATCTATTTGGTATTTATCATCTTACTGTTGGCTTTCAAGAAAGTCATTGGCACGTTTTAGTTTACAGATGCATAGCTCTTTGATTTATGTTTGGAACTGAATAGCTGTTTATCAACATGCAGTTCACCACTCTCTACTGCCCTCAACAATGCAATTTCTCACCAGCTATCATTAAATCTCTCAGTACTGACCAATCACTATTTGATTTATTATCAGATAAACCACTGGTACAGATTTGCTTATGAATTAGATGTAAACACAACATCACTTATCTGTCAACCATGTAGAATAGGCTTGTGCTGGCTGTTGGCAGACACCGCTGGATACATTGTCAAGTTGGGATGTTGTTTTATGACCAGCGTAAGTACCTGCCATCCCCACAAGGCAGGTCTCCACTCATGTCATCCTTACAGAGGGGTGATTTCCACACAGGTCTGACAGAATTTGCGCTAACTCAAGACTGCTCTCCTTTGGAGAGAGAGTTTTCAGTTGGATCAGTCTGTTGATCAGACTCATCTTAAGCATTGTGATTATCACAGCTGATGCAAAGGTGCAACAGGAGCAAACAGAATCACAGAATGTTCGGGGTTGGAAGGGACCTCTGAAGATCATCTAGTCCAACCTTCATCCCAGCATACCTAACCACTACACCACAGCCTCAAGTGCTAGATCTACTTTTTTCTAAACACCTCCAGGGTTGGTGACTCCACCACCTCCCTGGGCAGCCTGTTCCAGTGCCTCACCAAACCCTGGGATACTGCAAAAGGCAAGACCTTGGTGCAACTGCAGCATTTGACTGACAGTGATTATGAACTATCTCTTGGTACTGCTGTAAAAGACAGTAAAAATTTGCTGCCACAAAGTCAATGGACCAGTTCTTCAGTTGCCTAGATAATGAAAATAATAGGAGGAAAGGGTGAGTGGGGAGACAAAATCAAAAAACTCCTAGTCTAGGATTGTACAGTGTGATGTTCATGCAATTGCACTGTTAAGTGCGATTATAGGTATCTGGGTTTATGTTGCTATTGAGTTGTTATCCATAGTTATGTTTGTAACTAAACTTTGACATAGCATAGCAAACTGTTGTGCATTTGTTACCAGTGAGACTTGTGATGGCTATACATATTTCCTTGGTCCTTAGCTAGTAAGGCTTTTAGGAAAGGCCTTCCACTGATTGTGTAAAACATCTATGATATTCATAAATACAGTAATAATAGCTGTCATAGTTCCCGTACACATTCATTCAGAATTTTTGCAACTGGCAAACTTATGTATTTGTAAACGCATTTTGAAATGAAATTAGTTGGTTCGTTTTTGTCTACTTCAAATCTGGACAAATGTTATTATCTTATTTTCAGAATTAATTGTCTGAACTGACACAATATTTTTATAGGGCAAATTCTTAAACAATCTTCTTAAAGTTCTAAAATATTTCCAAGTGGATTACGCTAAATAATCCACAGATCATATCTTTGTCATTATTTGGATGTTACAGCTCCTGCAGGAGCAGTTTAAGCAGAACATGGCACTTATTTACTTGATCATGCTAATAATCATCCAGTCAAAGTCCATTTCACAAACACAAGTTACTTCTAAGACAGTCCAGATGTTTCTCTGCAACCTTTCCTTAGTCACACTGTCTGTATTAGGCTAATAACAGTTTATAAATGTTAACTAATACAAAGGTTCCAGAGCACATTTTAGCACTTCAGAACACAGCCTCAGGAGCACTTTGGTATAATTAGGAAAAAGCTGATCAGTTGTTTCAAAATGCAAAGAATACAGGAATATACATGGGAATTGGATGAGTGTTGAAGGAGGAGAAAGTCAGAAAAGAGGTAAACCAGAATGAGGCTATATTAGAATAAGCAACAGTTTTACTTGCCCTACTCTTAGATTATTTTCTTTTATTGCTTACCATTGTTTGCTAAATACCTGATCAAAAAGATCAGTTCAGTCTGCTAAATAAAAGACTAAATAGTCTGTCTCATTGCAGACACTTGTCAATTAAAATAATATAAAACAAAAAGAAGAACCACACTAATTGAGAAAAGACAAACATGACTGGCAAAAAATAATATTGTAAGAGCTTTCACCTTTTTAACAAAGGGAGTAAAAAAACAGTGTCTTTCAACTGTATGAATTTACACAGTCAAATGAAATGGCATTATACAGTGCTAGCTTACTGAAATAAAGCATGATAAAGTTTCCTGTTTCAGTTTGCAGTGTTCATAAAATAAAAACTCATCCTTTTACAGACATAGTCAGAACTATTTGAAAGAAATGCAAGAAGATGCATAAACACAGTAGTCTCCAAAGGATGCAACACAGTACTCTCCAAAGGATGCTTTTATGGGTCATCTTTTTTTGTGCTAAACTATTTCTGGAGAAGTAATAGTTACCCATAGTTAAAAGCTGAATCCCCTTGTCCTACCCTACTGCATAAACACAGATGCACATATTATATTATCTAGAGGAAGGCTGTGTTGCATTTACTGCTGTAACTTTGTTCATTTTTTCCTTCAATTATTCTTCCTTTTACATGTTTGCTATCTTCAAATGTTCTTCTCCCTAAAAGTGCCTCTCACGTATGAATCTTTTTTATGTCTTCAGAATTAGGAGTAGTTCAGGACCCTGAATTCTTCAATTTTGAACTCATATTTGATCTATACACCCTGGTTCTGTGCTCCATCTACTTGCTGCACATTGCTTGACATCTGCCACATTCTTTTTTGAAATGGGAATCATACACTCCTGTTTCCCTGCAGTGTTTGTATGGCCTGACCTAGATTCAAGGTCTCTAGATTGTAATAAAATACAATTAATAATAAATATACAAGGCAAGTATGTATGAAGTTCAAAATCAGAATTTTGTGTATCACAATGCCTTCCTTCCAACACTCTTTTGTTCTTCTCATTTTTCACTTTAATTTCTAAGAAAACTTTGCCTTAAAAAAACCCTCATATATAGAGAAGTCTTAAGTATCCAATTCTATATCTATTTAAGTTGGAGAGCACCTTAATATTTCAAACACACAGGAGATAAGTCACAGTGTGGAGTGACTTAATTTTCAGTGGACTTGCATTCTAGGCCACGTTCTAAGAATAAACACGTCCACACAATGCCTAACTGAATGCAAACAACATGCAGGGATAGAACGGTCTCAGGTATATGGTTAATGTTATTCAGTGAATACAGTAATTCTGCTTAGTTTTATATATTTCATTGTTATACTCCTAACTTGCTAAAATGTTAGGAGGCACAGAGTAGGCTGCAATGCTAGATACTGGATCAACATATTTTGTAACCACAGTATTAGAGATAAGAGTAAAAAGTTAAAAATAGCAGCTAAATAAAATCACATAAAGTGCAACCAAAAATACTTGTATAATGTACATAAGGAATTGTAAGAATGTAAGTATTGGTTAGAATGTCAACAATATATGAAAAAGAATAAATGGCACCCATGCCAAGACCTACAAGTTGGAGTTAGCCTGGGAACAAACTAAGAATGAAGCAAATGACAGATATAAATAGAGTATGAGCTGTAGCACTCTGCTCCATTATGAGATAATTGGAAGAGATAGATAAGGGGGAAGTCTGAAGTGAACATCATGTACTTAAATTTTTATAAGGCATTTGAAAAAGCTTCTCTGGAGATTGATACTGAAGGTAAAAAATCAAATGCATATAATAAGGAAAAGAAGTAAACAACCCAAAAAGTAAATAAAAAGGGTTATAACACAAAAGAGAGTTCTTGTCCTCACAGAAGACATTTTCTTTTGGAAAGAATATACAGTAAATATGTTGTTATGGCTACAGAAACATATTGTCTTTTTTTACATTTTTAAATGTAAAGTCAAAGAGGAGAAGAACCTACTGAATAGGAAAGTAACTTGAAAAGTGAAATTGTACAAAATCTTTTTTTCAGAAAGGAATGTACAATGTTCCTTTAGATAGAACACAGAGAATCATAATAGAATAAGCCAGAAAATTTCTTACAGACACAGCAAAGAAGAAGCTGGTTGCACCTATAAAGCAGAAACAGACTAAGCAAGACAAAATTAATCTTTATTTGTCTTGAACCCAAACAATAAGAACAAGAAAATAACCAACAGCGATGAATAAGACAAAGGAACTATAAATCCATATACTTCAACTCTCTTCCTGTGGTGTGAATATATTGATCATTTAGGTAAAAATGCATTCATCAGTACTTTTTTTATGTACATTTGGTCACAGAGGAGATAAAAATGCTTTGTGGTCAGACATATTTGAAGTATAAAATAAGCTACTTTGACAAAGGGAAAGGAAAAACAGGCTCAAAACACTGCATATTCCTAAGTACATATATTAGATGTTTAGATAATATAGCTGCAGAATAAATTTGCTAATGATAACCTCTTATTTTTCTGTTATCTATATTGCTTTGGTAAAATAATACACAGCTCACATGCAAGTGATAATATAAACACAATAATGTCTTCTTTATGAATTATGTTTATATATCAGTTCTAAGACAAAGTAATTGGTATGCCCAAAAGTGGAGGTAATAGCAATCAACAGATTGCCAAACAAATACTTCAGTTAAACAAAAAAGTAAAGGCTCCACATCAGTGTTCAGTTTATATGAATAAAGTTTTCTTAAGACCTTGATTCTGTAAATATTTCTAGACTGGCATATTATCTTTCTTTTTCTTTGTTTTTATTTTTTCAATCAGAACATTAGGAATTGCAGTGCATGAGGATATTGCTTCGCTATACACAGAGACAAACAGAACACACCAAAAAAATCAGCCTTCCTTATTAAGAATTTAGGACTAAATATATAGAAGAGGATAAAGAATTTCATGACATTAACTGTTACAATAAACAAGGATCTTAGCATAATAAGCATAAGAAGGGTATGAATGGGAATGAAAATGTAAATACTTAATTATTACTAGTTTTTAAAAGTTCCACCTACATTTCCCCCTGTGCAGACATATATTCTGCACAATTAAATGAGATTTTGCTCTTTATCTCACTGTAGGTTAAGATTCCATCGTCATATCTCATAAGGAAAGAGCAGATGTTAACAACTGTGATTTGTGCTCACTTTTCAAGTTTCATCCTTTCATTACAAGGAAATTAATCTATTTTTGTAACTTTTTAATCTCAGTTTTTCTAATAGTCTACTGTATTCTACAGCATTCACCCTTTTCTAGGATTTTGTGGTATTTAAAATGGAGGTGGTGTTTAGGTTTGTTGTTTGGGTTTTTTTATTTTAATAAGGGAAAAGAAATATGAAGTTTCCAAGCTTGTGTGATTCAGAAAACCAGAGTTCTGTGGCTTTTTTGAGGGGGGGAGGGGGCTTTTGTTACAGCTCGGACAAAGTGCATGTATCCATCTTCCCCTCCTGATACCTCTGTGACTGAAGTAAAAGGTATGAAGTTGCATTGTTACAGATGGAAGTCTGAGAAATTACTTGACAGACGATGAAAAACTTAGGATTTGTATTTTACCACCTGCACAGGAAGGCTGTGCGTCTTTGAGATCCTGATTCAAATCCCCTCTGTAGCTTGGACATGCATTGTCTCTGGTCACTTGCTTATTTCAGCACTCTCCACTTCTAAAATGTTACCACAAAAGCAACAAATAGATAAAAGTTATAAAATCGTGCAGTCATACTTCAGGGGTGTTTTGCAAGATATGTTATAATCGCTAATGTGAAGGAAACAATCACAGTTAAAATGACCACGTATAAAATGTCCCGGCTTTGAAATGGTCCAGATTCTTATCATTAAGGAAGCCATGAAATAATGACTGGTTTGGGGAAATTTGTTGAGAAAGCTGTAGCCTCAATTCTGTCTAGACTCAGAGATTAAATAAATTGGTCTACCTCAAGTTTTGGTTTTGTTTTTCTAAGAATCTTGTTTGCTTGTTTGTTTGTTTTGCAATTCTGCACGTCAAAAAGAAAACCAAAGTAATTTATCAATAGAATAACTTTATTCCAGTTGACTGTGGTTGAACTATTTCTCCACTGGAAATGGAGAAGTATATCTCGGATACATTCAACTATAGTGTTAAATAGTGTTCCTACTCCATTTGCTGAGTCTGTTTATGTCAGTATTTTAGCATTTATCCACCAGTCCTACTTTGCTACCATATTCCGTGTGAGATGATCAAATACCAATGAAAAATTTTCCATGCCACTTTGGCTATTCTCTTCGATGCCTTTGAAAAATCACTTAATTAAACACATTTGACTACTTTTTTTTTATTTGATTCTGAACATCAACTTGTCACTGTCATTTTTTTATGCTTACCTGTGTAACATTTTATCAAAATCTCGGTCAGACTTCAGAGTAAATTTAGGTCTTCTATGGTTAGACAGCTATGTGTGGTACTTTATGAGAGCTTTCCTCTTAGCCACCTAAATTCCACCTATTCTAAATGCTAGCTTATCTCTGATGCCATATATACGCATCCTAATCTAAAGCTTTACACGCGCATAAGATGTTAAAAGTTTCAGTTATCTGACACTGTAATCTTAAGCCTGGGGTACTTTCCAAATTATATAAAAAAATAATGAATTTAAAAGAAATACTGGACATACTTTGCTTCATAATATAACTACATTTCCCAGACACCTGATACTCCATATTACCCAATTTACATTCTCTTAGACAAGGGGCAAGAGGACTTGCAATGGGACCTGGTGCTAAGGTTTACAAGAAAACAAAGTGGTATAATATCCAGCTATCATTTTCATATCTGCTTATTGTTTAGCACTGGACTTGTAGAGCAGTTACATTTTCAAAAGAACACAAAGCATCTCTATTCTTCAATTACCGAATAACACCAAATTAACATTTTTCAATATTTTGAAAGATATGTATGTTTTATCTATGAACTTCTCAATCTTCTAGAATATTTTTAAATTGTCAAACACTGGTCACTAAGATGTCACCTGAAACATGTTATTTAGTACGTAACAGTATGCATTGGTAGCACCACCATTTACAATACATGATGTAACGTACAAGGGAGGGATTTGCCGGCATAATGCTCCATGAACCTCAGTATAGAGTAGCACACATTGGGGCCAGTCATTGTTAGTTGTACAAATATCTCAACTTTGAAGGGAATGAAAATGTACACATACAAGTTATTCATCAAACTGAGAGTTAAAATAGAATAATAAACTATTATTTCAGATTTGGTAATGGAAAAATCTGCATATGAATTCACAGGATATCTCTTTAGATTCGCCATGTTTATTTTTTACCTATTATGCCTATATTTATTCTAGTGATAAGGGCAATTGAAGTTAGCTTTGAGGTTTCCATATATTCAAATACTGTGAAGTTATATTTGGCGCCTTAATAAGTTGCATTGGGTGCAATGAGTAAAGTTGCTCATAAAGCTTGATACTGTATTGCTTCATATGCCTTCTCTTCAGCAGAAAATGTCTTCTACTCAGACTAAGATCCAAAAATGCTCACAATGAAATAAACAGCAGTGCTTGTAGAAGATGCTACGTCATATGAAATGATGAAAACCTCTCTGCAAATGGAGAGAGAGAGAGAGTGTGTGTGTGTGTGTGTGTGTGTGTCCACCTCATTTCTCCATAACTGTCAGACCTCTATTTGGCTAAATTTCTTCATGCAGATTTAGTGTTTTTACAGTAGGTTTTGATGAATACTTAATGATGCACAGGAAATTAAACTCTGGCCAAAACAATACTGTACAATACTGATGTAGTACTCTACAGTCTTGCTGCACAAATCCACTTAAGGTGCTATGGCAATCTGATGGATACAACACCGGTGTTTTGCTACAACACTAAATCTGTTGGAGTTGAATGAGCGATTGTTAGAAGAGGGGAGCATGGCAAACAAGGAACAGAGTTTGGGTTGGTTTTCGATTTGTGCATTAATTTCTAAGGAATAATGTCTTTTACAGGTTATCTCCATTAGGTTTTGCAATAGGGAATAAATGCTGAAATCTCTTTTTGTCCTACAATCTAAAGTGAAAACTGATTTGAACTTTTTTGAGGATGAACATTTACTTGATCAGAGAACCAGAAAAGTACTTGAAAAAGGTTTTAGGAGATTAGGCTTCCAATTAAAAGCTTTGTGCTAATTCTCATCAAAGCACTATTCAGTATAATAATTTAGCCTTTCACAGAATGTTTCTTCAGTTTCTTTAGAGGGAAGGATTAAAATAGCCTTTCCAGAGTCACTGAAAATCCTTATGGAAACTTACTGACCAAATTGTGTGGTAACTGCACACAGACCTCTTAATTTAAAATAACTATCTAGCTACTTCTGATTGCTCCTTAGTTTTACATTCACTCTTATTTATGAAGAAAAAAACCCACAACAATATGCAAGGAATTCTAGTTTGTATACTTCCTTCTTGACTCTAGTCATAGCCAGCAGTATTCTCAAATGAGAAATATCACTAGTTAGTAATAGTACTTTTAAAGATAATGATACCAGATTTACTATTTTTAGAATTTTTAGCAAGTAAAAATATTACACTATTACCTTTTGGATTGTATTCAAAAAATGTGTACTGAGCATTGTCACAAAACACACCGAAGCATGGAATAACATTTAGATCAGACTGTTTAAATTTTTCTTGTGCAAACATTTATTTCTTCTGCAAACTATGTTTTTCCTTCTACTGATGGAAGTGATACTGCACGTGCTTTTTACGCATATCCAAGACGAGGGTAACTTTACAAAAGGATTGTCTTTTTTTCAACTTACATGTTCAAGCAGCCCAGACTTGCAATCTGGAAACACTTATACAATACTCGAAAAGAATGCCAGCAACTCTGAGAAGTAAACGTAGAGCTGAATCTGAGATTATTGCAATTTCCCTGAAATTATGGGAGCTGTACACACTTTCAGTCTTCCAAGATCATGTGTTTAATGATTATAGACAAGATAAATTTAACAGATAAATACAAAAAGGGGGAGTATTCAGGCAAAGAGTAAGAAAAAGACATAAAACAAAAGTCCATTGTTGATGGTAGGTGTCTCACCTGATGTTTTCCCCAGAGGAAACATTGTCAGAGATTCCATTTACTTACAGAAGAGTGCTGATAACGTTTCCTCCTGAGGATGCTTCCTAAAAGAATTGTGCATTGATACATATCTATCTACATTCTCTGGTATTTAAAGGTGCTTTGGCTCCTATGATGTCATCCAGGTGGAGGATAAAATACATCAGATTTCTCAAGAAATTCCCGCAGGTTAACATACGTATAGACTGTAATATATCCAACAGTGGTGTGGAATTGCTTGCTTCCTTTCAAACGCAGTTTTCTGCACAGTACAACCATAGTATATGGCTATTGTTTTACGTTAGAAAAAAACAAAAAACCAAAATTTTAATACAAAGTGTAAATGTCAGATTAAGGAGTAGCAATGATTCAAGAACTTTGAACACATAATTTTACACACAAGTATTTTAAAAGTCATTATTATCTCTAAAATGTCACCTGTCTGACACTGTTCTCTCCACAGCTAACAGGGTACATATAATTACAGAGTTCATACAAATCTCAGTCTTTTTATTCAGAATGAGCTGTTACACTTCCTAATTAATCTTGAAATGTGGTTTTAATTGTATTTTCATTAGATTAAGAAAACTATATGAATTTTCACAATATTTTAAAAGTTTGATTCTGTCATCTTTATTCATGTTAAATAGCACTTAACCTCTCAGTATTCTGTGAAGTAAAATGATGCTCCTCAGTAGCATGGCTGGTAGAATAGTATCTCTAGTATTTAATTTTTTCAAAATAATAACTTCAAACTTTAGCAATATGCCTTGTGTGTGTTTAGAAAATGATTTAGCAGATGCCTTCAGAAAATTGGCCTGTTCAATGTAAACACTATATTTTTTTCCTTAAATGTGACTTCCCAAATGAATACCAAAATTTCAGAGTTTTTTTATTTTGGTGAGAGTCAAATTATTTAAGATCTCTTTAGCTAATAATATGGTGACATGGGTAAGGACAGCTATTGCTCTGCCATCTTGTCTTGAAGTCTTGTATAGATCTTCACGCTGCTCGGACTTGGTGGTATATATGGATACAATGAGAAGAGATCTGTGTTTATGAACTGGACTGGACTGGTTGTATTGACATTAAAAGCTCTGACAACTAATTGTCAAATGTCTAGGGCAATACAAGAAGGCACAGCAGTACTTCCAGCTCCTCCTTCTCTCCATGTGACCATTTCTGTCACTCTAAAGTGACACTGCCATCTTAGAAAGGAAAGGAATTTCTAAATGCTCAGTTCACCTTAGCCCGAAGTCAAGTAGCAGCATCCCCAGTCATGTCTGCTCTGGAAGAAGAGTTTTTCACCTCACAATTTTGATAGCAGTGATCTTCTAACAGCTTGTGAAACTGAGAACAAATCTGAGATCTTCCACAACAGTCTCAGACTAGCCCATGGTATATGTCAGAAGACTGCCTATTAGAGGCTAGTGAAAGTTCCCTGCCTACTATACCTTCAGAGATACTTCCTCCATACTGCACAGCATTTCTGCTAGCCAGCCTCGTTTGTCACACCACATCCAATAGTCTGCCAAGATCACACTAAAATTCCAACATTCTGAATGTCCAGTTGAGCTAGTCACAAACTGCTACAATTAACTACATTCAGTGGGTTCATAATGTCAGCACAAATTTAACTTGCTTTGTTGTTTTTTCCTGGACTCAGACTGTGATCTGTGGCTGCCAAGTAAGAAGAAAAATAGGAAGCAAATGCTAATCAAGCCTTTAAAATTAATTCAGTGCAAGCTGAATGTTGGTTGTATCATTTTAGCTAAATTGTAATTTTTATGCAATCTGTGGTAAGTCCCAGTACAAAAATAAATTATCATGTGGGTCACTGAATACAGTTTGTAAATCAAAAATAAATGATCATGTGGGTCACTGAATAGTTTGTAGATTAATTCCTCACTGTCACTGAGGTACATATCTGGAACTACTCTTGTGAGATAAGCTTCACTTTTATGATACTCTTAGGTGGATAAGAAATCTACCTAGATTTTCATAGTCTTTATAAAATCTGTTTGACTAATCAACATCTGCACATTACCAAATACATTATTCCACTTCTTGTGTTTGTATTATCTTTTTAAAATGACTACTGGGAGAACAGGATAGTAATTAAAAACTGGACAATATCTATAAAAACGCCTATTTAAAAGTTATTTGTTTAACTGATTAAACCTCTTTAAACAAGTGATCAACTGCTAGATGGTTGTACATGGGGAAAACATAGCTTGTTCACTTTTCCAAGGGGTACATTCAGCTAAATATAGAGCTTAGCCTTTAGACCATCTCTGTTATAGCTGTCTGTACTTGATGGTGAGAATTACAGGGCAATAGAGATATGTGACCAGTGCCCTTAGCTTGTTTTAAATTTGGTGTGAAGATGGGAAACCAAATCCCCTTCCAGAGTCAGGGAATCTTGTGTATTAATAGGTGCTGTCACATAAGGACCAAATGTAATTACAGTTTTCCATTTGCAACTCAGCTTGTCATTTTTCCCATCTGTATTTGTTTCAGATTTGGTTTGGTAACACTGTTTTTATCTGTGCTGCAGTTTTCTCTAGTCACAAGGGGAAGAGAAAACCAAGTGAGAAAAACATAAAACCTCCAGAATATTTTTGACTACTTAGAACAATAAAAGAGTGAGGCTATTTTATAGTGTTTACTCCTTATTAAATATTTTAACAATCACCATACTTTCTAGAAGCTCTGTAACTTAAAGCTGCTTGAAGTACGGTAGATGCTATTAACTTCAACACCATAAAAAGTTAAAGGGCAAACTCTTTTTTTCTTTGCAAAAAGCCAAAGTGATTTGACTCAGGGTACAGAATCTAGGAGGCAGGACCAGACTTTCTTGGCAGAGCTAATCCATAGTGAGGACTGTTGCTCAAACTGTGTAATTGTCCTCGCCAGGCATATGATCCTTGTGCTAGCTGTTGGATATGCAGTTATTAATGGATGAAGGTAGCAGGAGACTTGTAAGACCCAGACAGAGGGGTAGGCAAAGTTTTCTTCTTTTTGCTAACTCAGTAGATAACTTGCACTGATCTTGACCTAATGCCTTCCATCCCCATCTACTATAGCTTTATACTCAGCAACTTAAGCACAATGTCAGACTTGGCAACCTGCTTTCCACAAAACTAGAGCGCTTCCTAACTGGTATCTGTAAGTGGAGGCATGATTTGTCCCTCAAGAGATACTTCTGAGTAAATAATAATATCACTGTTTTTATCTGTGAGTATAAACACTGGTTTTTGTCTCTTAATGACTGTTTCTGTTTTACTGCTACTTCCCACCAGGAAGTTGACTGCTAACATAATTAGCAGATGATTGCATGGGGGAGGCTGAAATCTTTAACAGCTGTTTTAAGGCATTCTGTACCAAATCTGTGCTGCAGAACATCTAAAATTTTTGAATGGCGTTCTCCCCAGTGACACAGAGATCATAACCAAGGATCATGTTGTGCAGGCCTCTAAGAAGGACTTAACTTGCTCATTTCCTTGAAAAAATATGACGAATACACTTCTAAAGCATTTAGTGGGTTACTACAAGTACTTGGGCATAGTGTACATATCAGAATTCAGTAAAAAAGATCACCTTTAATTGTGAAGGCTAAAAACTGAATGTGTAGCACTGAAATGGTTGGCAGTTTCATTTTACAAAAGAAGTATTTTGAAGCTTTAGGCATTTCTGGTGCTCTAAGTGATCTATTTCTTTGTTAAAGGATAAAAGGGAGACGATATGAATCAGTGCCACCATTTGTTGTAGAAGAGTCATTCTGAGAGTAATGTGTAGTGCAGCACTGAAGTTTACTGTTATAAAATAAATAATCATAATCATTGGCTGTGACAGAATAATAATCGTAAAATTAAGAGAGAAACCATTTGGGAAAGAACTGCTTCGGTTCCCCATGGAGTATTATAGTGTCTGCCAGATGTAAAGTAGTATGTATCAAGTTCTAGATGGAAAAATAAGAGCTTGAGAGTAATAAGTGTATAATTAAGTAATGATTGAAGTACCAAGCACATTTACAAACTGTGCATCATGTTGTCCCAGAGGAGGAAGACTACTTGATCTGTGGGAGTTTTTAAGTTGAGACAGTTAGGCCTTTTTTGCACTAGAAAACTTGTGCTGGGGCTTACTACCAAAACCTTCCTCAGACAGATACAGTTAAAACAGCACTGAGGTTTTCCTCTTCTCTTTTCATGTCCTTACCCCAATTCCAGTGTGTGCTAGTTTAAGTGGAATAGAGAAACGATGCATTTTGGCTTCTACTGTTATTGCAGGAATGATGCTGAAAGAGAAATTGGCATGAAGCTGACAGAACCACCTTCTACAAAGCACTATTCCCTCTTCCTTCCATGCAAGTAAGTTGATTGCCTCTTTTATCCAAACTAGGGATGCAATCCTGAGATGAATTTAGAAGGAAAGTGAGAATGGAGATGTAATAACAGTTTTCTTGCATGGGACTGTACTCCTAAACCTGCCACAAAAGTGCAAACTCTGACCTCTTGGTGTGGCCAATGCAGTGGTTTTACAAATGTTAATATTTTTCTTATATCATTTTTTTTTAATTTAGGTTGGCTTACACAAGGAGAAAAGGCCTGGACTATACGTGCAGCTATGTATTTCAGAGTTTAGGGCAACTCAAGCTTTCCAGTTAGTACTGTGCAGAATCTCACTGCAGATCATCTCTTAGTGCAGTACACCGTTAAGATCTCAAGCAGTTTCAATCAAAATCAAACTTTGAAATAGAATTTGGGCTTCTAAATCATTTCATTTTGAAAATTTAATTACAAGAACAAGTCAAGATAAATTTGATAGTATTTGCTTAAGTCCTTTTATTTCATAGCCTCTGTTAAATGGAAGAACTCATAAAAGTTAGCACATTTTCTAAAATGAGGAGGCTAAATGACTAAAGTGTTTCTTGAAGGAAAGAGGAGGATTATTTTGAAGACACCATAATAGAATTTTCTTCTGAGGAAATTATAATAGATTTTTTTTTTGTGCAAGTTGAATCTAGACTCAGATATTTTAAATCACCTGATTCAGAAATGTGTGGGCTTTTTATCCCCTTTCAATTTAAAAATCTCAGGTGATTTCCAAAAGGAAAGGCAAAGAGAGGGCTTTACTCACTAACTCACATGGTGACAAATGACTGCTAAAGTGCCTTCTGAGATGTACAGTAAGGACTTGTTCCTTGAAAGTCACCAGTCAACATGACAGCCAGCAGCATACAATTGTCCAAGTGACATGTGGAGGTGGTCTGTATTATCTGAATCTCTTTCCTTTCTGGAGAGGTGGTAATGTTCATTTATGCAATAAGTCTATCAGAATGGAAAGCTGATTTTAATTTAATCCTTTAAATAGCCAACGTAAGAACAGTTCTTGCACAAAGGTAGAATTTAGCTCTGTAGTTTCATCATGAAAGTATATACTGTAGCAAAATGACTCAAGTTTTCATCTTAATACAGGAGCAGGATTTGAAACATATTTCCAGTACCAGCTACTGCATTTTCTTACATATATACAGAAAAGAAAAATTACCAAATTGGAAAATGTAAATTTTTGTTCCATGAGTGTGAAATTGTAAACACTTAGAGCAACAGCATAGAGAAAAGTTACAAAATCTGATGCTTGGAAGGTGGGGGTTGGAAAATATATTGGGTTTCTATGTTCATTTTTTGTTCTTTGCATTTCAGTTGTTCCAAAAATCACATTCTATGTGATTTTCAAGTGGCACAGTAATACTGATTTTTTTCTTAGAACATATTAGAACCGTATACAATGCCAAACTTCAACAGGCAGTAGAATGATAGCATAAAATAGATATTTATGATTGTCAGATAACTTGTTCATATGACAGACTGTATTAATTCAACAACTGAATGCTGAAATGTGTACTTCATGGTCCCTTAATTAACATTGCTAGAAATATTCAGTATCAATAAAATTTACCTTGGTGTGCACAGTCCAGAGAAGGCCCAACATACTGCTTAATCTTACATAAACCCAAAGCGCTTTAAATCATAAAAGGTATATAAACCAAAAAATACTATATACATTTTTGTGAAGTCAGTAAAATGAATCTCACGCTGCATATTTTAAAAACTTCCATCTGTTTCTTTCTCTTTTTCTTTCTTTCTCTAAAATGCGGGAAAATAATTATTCCAATAAATCAAAGTTCTTTAACAGCCAGTTGGGTTTTTTTTTTTCCTTTTTTAAGGACTCTGGCACAAAACACATTTATTGTCTATGCATGTTTCAGGAAGGAAAGCACCAAGCATAAGCAGGTCTGTGCTTCAAATAGATCTCTCTGCAACACAGTCCACCATACATGCATAATCTGAATGTGTGCCTGTGCAGGAAATGTAGGAGACCAGAAATAGAGGAATGGGCAGCACAAATGGGAAACCAGCACGTAACGTTAAAAGTGTAGATGTTACCTTCACAGCAAAATGAGTTCAACCCTCTCTGGATACATCTTTCAGTAAGTAAAACTTGTTCAGACATGTTCCAAGGCACTGATATTAAATGGCACAAACCAACCTACATATATGTGAGAAAACTATTCTAGCTTCCCAAACTGGGTGACTACCTGCAACTTGTCTGCCTAGGGTGTTTTCTTGGATGCTCCAACTGTCGAATTGTTCTTAGGCACTGCGCTGTTCAAGACAGTTCTGGCTAGCTGGCTATAGCCAAACACAAAATAAAATTTGAACAGTTTACTAGTGTAAGCAGTCGTGCTTGAGTAGTGGGAAACATTCCTGGCTTGCTTGAATTTACTAAATAACAACATATGTACACAGGGAAACATTTTTTTTTGTGAATTGTATCTTCATTGTATCTTTCCAAAGCTTACAAAATATCCTCTTTTCTCCCCTCCTCTGAAGCAAATTATTTACCAGCTTTAAACATGTCAAGTTTTCACTAGGTGGAATATTTTCTACTTTTATGTGTGTTGCTCTTCAACACAGCTGGTAAGGCTAGGGGTTGATGATCAATAGGTTTATGCAGTGTTTTACTATGTAATTTACTATTGGAATCACAACTCAGTGAAACCTCCCTGAATTAACAGACTAATAACTTGTGTTAATTACCGAGTTCCCCCTTTATTTCTGCTCTCCTCCCCAGCAGCCAAACTGAAAGAGAAATTGCATAATGATGGTCAAGAAACATCTCAGAATATTCAGCAAATCAAAAGTTTATTTCAGTTTCAGATACTTTCAATAACAAATGCAAAATGTGAGATTCACAAAGGCATATTAGCGATATTTACAAAATTAGTGTAAAAGTCAATGATTCCATCTTCTCTTTACCCTCAGCCCAGTGACAGGGGTATTTACATGGCCAGAAGAAACCTGGAACACTACCCTACTGCAGAAATCACCCACATGGCGCGCACACACACGCTCTAGCTACCGGGCTGATCTTTTACATGCTATCCTGCAGAAGCTTTTCAGATTGATCCAGGCAATATTTAAACATTTGTATAGTGACAGAAAAACAGGTGAGTTTTTAATTGGAGTTATCTCACTGAGTAAATGAGTATTTAACTATTTCATATAAAACCTATGTACTGTAAGCATCAAGCCTCATCTCCACAGTTCTCAATGGCAACCAGGTGCTTTGAAAAATCTCTTAAATAAAAACCCCTAAAATTGATTTTAACATTCATGTTTTTTCAGGAAAAATCACTCAGCAAATTCAAGAGCGTTAATAAATTATTCAAAATAGTTTATTTACTGAACAAATGCAAATGCCAGAGATTCACCATATTCTTCTGCACACAATAACTTATTTTATGAAAAATAGTATACAATCTAATTTGGCGGGTTTTGGAATACGACAGCCCAGAACCCATCTGTTACTGAAGCCAACTGCAAGGTTGGTTAGAAATCTGAGCTATGCAAGAAGAATTATTATTTTGGGGCGAGTAAAATGACAAAGTAGTGAGATGGATGTTACTGTATTGGAGAAATATAGGTAAGAAATTGTCCATGAGCTAGACACCGAAAAAGAAAAGCCGAGTGAAGCTCCACCATAGGAGAAGTCTTTGAGAAAATAACAAGGATTAGAAATCTGTCTCCAAAGAGATACAGATCTAAGAAAATTCCAGAATCAGAGTCTATTACATTCAGTTAAGCATTTCAGCATGTGTGCGTTTTATAAATTAACAGGATCATTTCGAAGAAATAGCTGATCATAAACTCTCCTCCTAAAGAAACATTACCAGTAAAGTTTCAAAATCGGATACTATGCTTTTGTCAGAAATATTGATTATTAAATACTACCATATGACTTAATGGCAAAGTATGCTATTGAATCTGCGATTTGATGACACAGAATCCTGCCTGGTTTATGGCAGATCTCCTCTTCACTTTGAAGAATCAACAAGTATCTGAAAACACAGAGATGGAACATATGCCTCCCAGCCAGCAAAAAGTGAGTATCTTTCGAGAAAGTGCAGGACGGAAGGAGAAGAGATGAAGGATGAACAGACTGGGAAGATCAAAAAGGAAATGGGACTAAGATAGAAGACAAGGAGTTCAGCTGGTAATAGACCTTAAGTTCACAGACCACACAGATGGAACACCCTTGGTATTAATCAGACTGCTGGAATTGAAAGCAAGTGAAATTAAGAAGTTGCAGTTAACTAGAAATATGCAGAAAGTTATTTCCAGCATCTCGGCCAAGGGACAATAACCTTCTAAAATGAACTACCTTGGTGACTTGCCATTGTGTAGTCATACTATGAGGCTACTTTAACTGTATTTTAGTGCTCAGATATTCTATTCATAGTTAATGTCTATTCAGCTAAAGGGGTTATTACCTTTGGCAATACCTATATTGCACTACTAATTAGAATAGAACACAAAAGATGTGCTTCACCAAAACCAAACCTGAACCACTTACAGAAGGGTGCAAAGGAAAGACAGAAAAGCAAACAATTAAAAATAAGATATACTTGTGTGATTACAAGCAGTCCCCCTCCAGCTCCTTCTTGCAGCCTTTCTCATTCAGTATTTCCTGAAAGTAATATTCTAATTATTCCATCTGACAGTATTTCTATGCCAAATATGTTTTTTTCTATAATGGATAGTAGCAACATACCGGCAACATAGGATTGGGTTAATATTTCAGTATTAAAAATTATATATATTCTAGTACAGAAGAAAAAGCATCTGGACAGGACCCTATTGTAAAGTGGACAAAAGACAATACTCAATTTTCTTTTTAGTAATGGACTTTGTTCAGTTACTGTAAAGCTAGTATCAAAAGCTATGGTAACTTGCAGTGCTGGAGGAGAGAGTGCTGCTGTCACAGCATCATGTAAAGCACAGCCCTGACTGCATTGTGGGGAAACAACTGCACAACCTTCCCGCCGCAGCACAGCTACTTGAAGATCCAGAAAGCCATGTCCACTAGCCATTTTCAGTCGTGGGTTCGTATTTTATATTTCAGATGTGCCAGATATTGTTCGTGTAATACTTGTATGAATACTAATGAAACAATTAAAAGTATTCATTTTGCACTAGTCATTTGCTACAAATTTCCAACAATTAACCATGCTCTGTAATACGATTATGCTATAAATCTCCTATTAGTATGTTTTTAAGCATTATTTATTTTCATTTGGTTAAGTGCACCTGGACTTGAAACAGACATTTGTGTAGGTAAATGGATGCTATGGTTTGTGTAGTCGCTAGCATGCTGTTTCCCATCTGAGACCAGCTCATGCTGCTTCCTTAGAAGGTAACTGACAAAGTTCAAGACAAACAACTGGTATCAAGTAAGTGCTTGACAGAAGTTTAAACTACAGCGGGAAAAAGTGTTAAGTCACAGAGTGGTCCAAAAAGGCATACAGAGAATATTTTGTTTATTTTAGCAATCAAAACCCTAGCTAAATAAATCAAGTTGATAAGAAAGGTTGTGGGTATTTTTCCTACTCCAGTAGAAAATAAAATATAGGTATAAGATGCTGAGTTCTGCATTTTCCACAAAAAAATACTGTGATCAGAAGTTATGAATACAGAATATACTTACTGTTTGATTATTTTTTTAAACTATAAAACCCTGCCTTGATAAACATACTCTTTAATTCTCCATTATGTAGTTATAATGCTGTCATTTCCAGCCAAAACCATTCATTTTTGTGACTATCTTAGGATGTCATTCACCATTTCATAACTCACTGAACAAATATTATTTAATTGCCTCATTGTGTAGTATATTCTGCAGAACAAAGGTAATAATTAGTTACCTATCTGCATGTTCCCATGATTATTAATCCGTGAGAATCCATCTTTCTTTAGGAAAGTAGCTAAAATCTAAAGGTTGCAGACCAACATTAAAGTCAAAGTTTCTGACTGCCGAGTTAAAGACTCATTCTGACAATGCAAATAGATTGAATTTAAATCGATCCAATGGGCTGTTACATATTACCAGCCAATTTTGCTTTTCTGTCATTTGACCACAATAAATTGTTACTGCGGGGCGGACCTCGCACACGACTCGGCAAGGCAGGATCGTGCAACAGCCTCCTGAACACACACCAGGTTGTGTGGTCAAACAGTGCTGCTGCTCGTGAACACAGTTCGTTTAGCGTTTTGAAATCAAACACGCATTCCTGTTTTGTTTGTTTAATATAAGGTGGGTTGTTCGGAGTTTGTTGTTTTGGTTTTATTTTCTTTTAAATACATTATTTGCCTTCAGCCAAGCGCCTTTTTTCTGTCGGCTCGTAATACAGACCCTGACGGTCCTTGAAATAACTCACAAATAAATAAATTAACGGTAGTTACGTCCAAGCCCAAGATCCCAGCGTGAAGAGAAACCGCGTGTGCAGCGCACACCCGCGCCGGGCAACGCAAGCACCCGCTGACACCGGCACTGCGGGTTCGCCTGGGGTTCCCCTTCCGCGCGTCATCCGGACACGGCACCGTACCTGTCCTCCTCTTCCTCCCACCGGAGCCGTGGCGAAAGGGCAGTGCTGCCCCTCGCCGCCCGTCGCGCCCCTTCACCGGGAAAGTT